>NW_026460295.1:0-68946 GCF_021730395.1 Mercenaria mercenaria | reverse complement strand
GCTAATTACACAGATGAAGAAATGCCCGGTAGAACTTTTGTACCTGGCCGCCTAATAGATACTTTTGTCGAATATTTTACCTGTCGAGACCAGATTAATGTGGTCGCTAGTCGTTTAATAAAAAAGTCGTTTAATGGAATGAAATTATATACTGAAAACGTTCGGGAGGGATTTTGACTGGTCGTTTAATACAAAAATCGCTTAATAGAGGTGGTCGCAAGTACGATGTCGGCTGTAGATGCTGACCACAGTAGACAATCTAGTGGTTTTATTCTCCTTTCAAATAAAAAGGATCCTGAAAAATGGGAAAAATTTCTTTCCATGCCAATATGGTACAACAATAATATTCAAAATAGGGGGGAGTGGGGACCAGTTTCTGTGTCAGACATTATTTGTAAATGACCTTATGAATAGGAATGGTAACTTTTACATATATGAGAATCTGTTAGACATGTATGATATTCAAACCAATTTCCTTCAATAGCACAATATATTAGATTTACTGAGAGCCGAGCTGGACAGACTGCATTTTACACATTTAGAAATTAAAGCTACTAACCCAATCCAGCCATTATTGTTAAGGTAATAAATAGTAGCGAAAAGGGTTGTTGTAAAATATATGACACAATATTAAAAAAATGAAACAGCACCTAGGTCCGAAATCAGATTGGTCAAAATCAAATGTCATTTTAGGAAATAGAATTACCCAAACTGCCTTAAATAAAATAAATTAAAATAATGACAGCTAAATATCATATCTATCAAATCAAAATGAATTTTTCTGACCCAAATGTTCAAGTTTTTATAAAACAGATTTCACTGCTTTCTAACATGGAAAAGTTTCTATCAAAGCAATCAATGTCAATGAATAAATGTGATAAAATATGGGGCGGTCATGCAGTATTATTTAGAGATGACAACTAACATAATAAAGGCATAATAACATTGTTGAAAAAACTTTGTCCTATTATCATATACCATTTCCCTCTTTGTAATGCTGGTCTTTGAAACACTCTCCAAAGACTACCTTTGTACCTCTATATACTATACTTTAACATACATTTTAGATAATAGTGACTTATTACTATATTTGCTGAAAAAAAAGCACATTTATAATTTATTTCAAAAATTTGAAGGAGCCTCAATATATTAGGTTTTTTTTAAGTTTTAGTCATACTTCAAGCAAATTTTATATCCCAACTAAGAAATTCTTCAAACACATTATTGAAAATGCCTATGGGCTATTTCCCTTGTTTATCTGGTAAGCCCTTATGTCTCCATTTTCAAATATTTCCAAAATGTTGAGTCTTGCCGTTTCGAATTTCGAGCAAGGCACACAATAATTTATCTATTCCGAAAATATAATTAAAATATTCCTAAGACTATTCTATATATATATTCAGAAAAATATCAGATAGAAGTATGCAAATGGATTTGTAAAATGGATATGTATACAAGATACTCTCGTAATTATACACAGCTCGTTCATTTATTCACTGTTTTTGTCAATGTCGCAAAGAAGTTTTGTTTATTTTAAGATTTTTTATATTGAATAAAACGATAGAAATGTCTTGCCCTCAATTATATGCAGTGCATTATTGTGTTTTCATTTATATAATCATGTACATTTACAGGTATTCATTAACTAACAAAAAATGTTAAGGGACTCGTCCCATTGATAAAAGGCTAGAAAGCTTGTTTGTATATTTTAAGTGTGGAAGGATTCAAAATAAAATGATATTAAAAAAATGTCTTGAGCGAAATTACTATTTGCATCTGTTTTCGCTATTTTGATATTTCTGACTTTTCTGGTTATTTTTCTTAAAACTGTCCATTCTGTTTCATATTCTATTACGTTTACTATGAAGATATTGTGTTGTACATAAAAAGCAATGGCATATATAACGCATATCCCATTTACAACTAATCTACATTAATATGTCGCAGTCTAAATATTTAACTTGTTTATGACACAGATACGCCGCGTGTACGGTTGTAGTAGCTACATGTATTCTGCCTAGACTTATACCAGTATTTGGTAACGTACAGCATTCTATAAAATTCCAAAGGTCATTACTCATAAAGCAAGCATTACAAATAAGTTCACCTCATTGTCTTCATTTTTAAAGGTTGGGTCAGCCGTCTTGAAAACTAGAGGAGTAAACCGGACAATGATATCTGAGCAGTTAGCAGGACTGAATGACGGATAAGGCGGCAACTGCATGTCATACCCCAACCCCACAAAATCTATCATTCCGAGGATATTTTCCTGTGTCTTTTATAGTTGCTTTTAACTAATAGTAAAATAATGAGATCGACATGAAATACAGCGTACACCAACCTCGTTGAAATTGTCATTTCTTCTAAATAATTTGTAGTTTACTTTTATTTAGCAACTTGTCTACTTGTAGGACAAACCGTTGATGACCCATGTGACTCTACGATAGTTCTGGATTCCTTGAAACAAAGAGTGATTGGATACACTCTTTCAGCAGACGAGACGCCTCTCTGCGACTATTATATGACAGAGGGATGGTATAGCATGGGCACGAATAACGTAATTGCTAAGTCTGAACAATTATGTGGCACAGTGTACAATTGGTACCTGCAAGGTAAGCAGCATTACATATTATATGTTGTCAAGTTTTTATGCTTAAATATGCTGTATATATTTAATGTAAACACTAATGTAATCTTTTCTAGGAGATCTTCCAACTGATGACCAAATAACAGGAATAACTGTGTGCAGAAATGGCGGTAAGGGTAATATCTGTTCTGAAGCAAGGACAATCCATGTTAAAAGATGTGAAGAGAACAGATATGTATTTGATCTTGTTGCGCCGGATGGCTGTCCGGAAGCATATTGCATTGGTATGTTACTTTAGAATTTGTTGAATTTTCTAAAATATGATTTTTTACGACTACTGGCTTTATACAATGTGTGTTCTAAAGTTCAACAAATATCCGACAAGATAGGTGATGTAATCTTATTGTGTTTTATGACATGAATGTATGTCTAATGGCGATTTTTCTGAAAATATTATAAGCAACATACATTTTATCACATTCCATTCTACGTGTGAGTAAAACAAATGCCAAATGCAAGAATGTAAATTCTAAATATCAAAATATTCTATTCGAAATTGAAATATTAAATTGGTACAGGGAACATCTGTTTATAAAGATTATTCATTTGTAATTATTTTTGTCGATGAAATAATTATTAGTGATCAACATATCTTATGAAACTATATGGAATGTTTTTCAAAATTACTATTAAATTAAAAGTAGATGAACACATTTTCACTTTAATAGCTTCATATGAAGTAAAAAAAGCAAATTCTTATTTTAAAACTTGAAACATTATAGTCCAAAGCATTCTCAATAAAACTGAGGCAGTACACATGAGCCAAACTGTAGCAAAATATATGTATTTGGAATATGTATATAATCAGCAAAATCATTTTAATCGTATAACATTTGATCGTAAACTTAAACACAAACAACTCAGTTTTAGAGCTTACAAAGTAATATTATTACCGTTTTGGCTTTTTAACGTAAACATTAGCTCGTAATAAAAGCTTCAGATTATCCGGTGCTTCCTAGATTGTCTCATAGTATAAAGTGATTCCCAGATGTTATGTACACCTTTCTCTTAGTATAGAAATCGACCACATATTATAGTTACAGCATAGTTTCTAGTACATAAACTCAAAAGTCCAACATTCAAAGAACGCAGCCTCCGATACAGTAGTTCGCAAGAAAATGTCTTTATATGAATCTGTATATACGTACACAGTGACTGAACCCATGTATACATTAACATGAACGAAAATAATAGTAATAAAATAGATTTGGCCTTTGCGACCAGTGCAGAACAAGATCAGCCTGCACGGACATGGTCAACACTGTTCGCTGTTCAGTCAGTAAATTTTCATGAACACCTCTAAGTGGCACTGCCCAAACTGATTGATGGACCAGTCAATTTTATAAATTTAGAAGGATAAACGTAAATCTAGTTTAAAAGCGCACAACCTCACTCTTTAACCCATATCGTGTTTATTTATTACAAGACAATATAAATAATATTACTCCCATTACTCCACTTAACATGCCATATTCCTGCACGTAAGACGCTTAAAGCTGCTTAGTATCTTTTTGGAAATCACTTTCCAGTAAAATAAAAGTAAACTTACACCTTTTAAGAATAAATGAAATCTGAAATGGTTTATATTTTTGTGTGTCTTGTCATGTATCAAACTTATGATTGGTGCTAAATTTCAAAGCCGAAAGGTTGAAGGGTTTAGTTAGTTTAAATATATTTTATTACAGAAATTCATGAAATATTTACAAACATTAGTTAAGGAATTGGACGGAAAGCTATAACAGCTTACCATTTTCCTCTTCCTTTCTTTGAAGGGTTGAGAATTCACTAGGAATTTGTACATTCATATAGTTATGAAAGGACTGTTCTCTGTTATTTTTGCTTTTATCAATCACGTGATGTGAAAACTTAGTTTGAATAAGATATAATATATGATAAAAAGTATGCTGTGTAATATGCGGAGCTTTAAAGTTATATCAAAAAGAAAACAAAATTTTAACCATAAAACATGGCTTGAAACAAATGAAGCTGATTAAATACTGCATATATGTTTAAGACTGTATTTTCACGAATCTAGCATAATTGTTTTGCATCAGTGACAACTACAAATATACGCATATGAAGCCATCATGGAAGATTTTTTTTTTCAAAATGTATCTATGTAAAACAAATCTACAATGTAGAATTTGCTTAAATTTGATTAAACCATGATTTTTCAAAACCTCAGAATATACTAATAAAATTCCTCAAATAAGAAAGACATGAACATGATCGACGCAAACGAAAGCTTTGATGACCAGCTGTCAAAAAACAGTGTACGAATGTAAGCTTTTCCAGAGAAAACTACTTTCAAATATCCGCACCGCATAAAGTAAACATTGTGTGTGTTGGGGGATGACGTCATACAGCGCGCGTCAATTATTTGAGGTGCGACGAGGTACTGATTAAATAAGAAAAATATGCTGCCTATTGCAGACGACTCTTTTTGTTTGCTGATCGAAACTGATGTAAAAACATTTTTTAGAATTCTGTACTACCCTCAGTATTTATTTAAAAGATTTAACTAATTTCTGTGATATATCAATTAATTCAATAGAGAAAAAAAAGAATGCCAGCATTTAACAGACAAGGGAAGCAATTCATTAGATAAAATCGGCGCAGTGTCATTATAATGATCCCCGTAGTTGTGTCAAAACGTATAACGACAGCGAGAGAATCTACATGTAAGAAAAAATAATTTTAAACATTAATTTTTGCTCAGATAAATTTTATCATATTATTGTTATATTTGGCAATTATATAAAGTTAGAAACTAGTCCATATGATCACGTGATGAACATGTAATAAAATTTAATTCGGACGGCGATGTTTGTATATATATTTACAGGACTGTATTTAACTGCATTATTTTAAACGAAGTCGTGTTTATTGTTATTTTAGGGTGCACATATTCGTTGCATTTTATACCCAAATAGTGTCCGAATATTTAAGCACTCTGAAGGTCAATTTTGACAGCTTTTACTGGCCCAATTCGGATGACATTTTTATGATGAAATCAGTAGTATACGATTTTGTTGTTTTGCAAAGAGATTTATAAAGAACCTAAAATTATACAGTTAAAATTTTATGCACGTGTGGATTCATAATGCAAAGTTACTGTCAAAAACCCACCGAAAGTGTCCGGATTTAGGCACTGGACCAGTACACAAGTTTCATAATCGCAGTGTATGGGAATATAACAATTTTGTTAACATTTTCGCGGACATAATTTTTTCTATAATGTAGATTTTAATGAAACTTCTCACGTTAGTAAATAAATATATGGCTTATGATATGGTGAACTAAAATGTCTCTAGGTCCATGTGCTAGTTTTTGAGATGTTTGCTCAAGATTAAATGGATCTGCACATTTCAAGCTGATTTTAAGAGATTATCGAGAATGATTTAACGTGCTATTTTACCTTTAGATAGATAGTAACGTTGTTTTATTTATTTAATACATTTACATTTCTCCTTAATGGCGTGGTGGCAATGGTGTTAAATGTAGTAGTGGTAGTTTGGGAAGTTGAACACAACTGTGTAAAGGGGTTTCTTCAATTTATTTGTTGAACAGTACCAGTAAAGTACATGAAGAAAAACCTACGACATAAAACAGTAAAATCAGGAACATAAAAAAACAAGAGGGTCATGATGACCCTGAATCGCTCACCTGAGTAATATGAACCATATCTTTCAAATGGCAAACTGATGCTAAAATATTAAGAAGGTAGGTCAGTAGGTCGCATTCATGGTAACTGAAAGTCAGTTTTAATATCGGTGTGCAAAACTGTACATGTCATCCAAATTTCAAGGCTGTATAAAAAAAAACAAGACAGTAGATCAGTAGGTCAAGGTCACAGTCAAGTGATCCCTAATCACTTGGGGCCATCAGGTAATTATAATTAAACAGTCTAGGAAATATGATCTGATAATTTTTGATGCACTTTTTCCTATTTAATTCATAATTGTAACAAGTGTCCCTCAGGGTGGGGCCTCTTTTCACCCCAGGGGCACAATTTGAACAAACTTGTTAGAGATCTACCAGGCAATGCTACATACCAAATATCAAAGGCCCAGGTCTTGAACTTTCAGACAAGAAGATCTTTATTTTTTTCCTATATAATTCGGTGTTAAACTTGGTACACCATAGGGACATAATTTGAACATTTTGGTAGAGAAACACTGGGAAAGGTAACAGACTTAATATGAAGAGCCTAGGTCTTCCAGCTTCAGGCAAGAAGAATTTTAAAGTTTTTTTTCCTATATAAGTCTATGTAAAACTTGAGAACCCCCGGGGCAGGGCCTCTTTTCATCGCAGGGGCATAATTTGAATAATTTTGGTAGAGGATCACAAGGAAATGCTACATACAAAATATCAAAGGCGTAGGTCCTGTGGTTTTAGACAAGAAGATTTTTAAAGTTTTTTACTATACAAGTCTATGTAAAATCTGGGACCCCCCGGGCGGGGCCTCTTTTCACTTCAGGAGCACAATTTGTACAATCTTGATAGAGGACCATAGGATGATCTCACATGCCAAATATCAAGACTCTATGCCTTACAGTTTTGGACGAGAAGATTTTTAAAAAATTTCCTTTCGGTTGCCATGGCAACCAGAGTTCTGCATGTAATTAAATTCTTTGGGTAATTTTGAAAGGGGACCACCCAAGGATTATTCCTGTGAAGTTTGGTGTAATTCTGCCCAGTGGTTTTCAAGAAGAAGATTTTTTTAGAAAATGTTGGCGGACGCACGACGGACGACGGGACATTGAGCGGTCACAAAAGCTCACCCTGAGCCTTTGGCTCAGTGAGCTAAAACAATACGAAATACAAGGCAACAATAGAAAACGTGGAAAAAAAAAATGCTAAATATCTTACCAGAATCGACTAGCAAAGGTACACTTATATCTTTAAATAGTAATGTGTCCAAAGGTAAGGACGTTAAATTACTGAAGTATAAGTATAAAAGTAGTTCTTAAGGAACTTGCGTTCACTAGACAATGATTCTCAAGAATGATGAATAGAGGGCCGTGCAAATGTTAGTTCGCGCCGAAAGTTGTTATTTGTGCAAGAGCAAAACTGACCAATGAAAACGTCTGCTTTCTTACAAAACAAGTTCAAATGCACGAGTGGACACATGACTGGGCATGGTAATACAAACACAGAGTACAATACAATACGATACAACGGAATACAGAGTACAAACATGATACAACGGAATACGGAGTAATGATATACGACCTAAACATAAATAAAATAAAGTGAAGTATTTCATCAATTTAAATAAAGTGAAACTTGACTTTACTACAAAAAGAATCTACAACGCCTATTCGAACAAGAACTTTTTAAAAGCCATACTACCAAACGTGAAGGAAAGAAAACATCTCAGACCTGGAAACTGACGAGGCAGTTTTTACAATAGCTGTTTATATTCGATTAAAATTAACTTCTAGAACCTTTTTGATGACATTTGGTAAAATCCGTCAACCAGTATGGCATCACGTGCTCCAAAACAGTGGAGGTTAACTAAGAATGAAACAATTACATCGTTTGAGTCGTGGCGACAAAACTTGCAATACACGCTTTCATTTGACAATAATTTTGCACCATTTCTTGTGGATGGTGCTAAATGGACAAAAAAAGACAAGCACTACACCTCTAAGAGGCCAAACTGTTGATGGTGGAGATGTGCCAGAAGCAAGTCGTCGTACAGGTGCACAAAAAGTAACACATTTGGAATTGATGTTGGGACAAATAGCAAATTTTTGCCCAGTTATTTCAAGAAACACTATTGTGAAAAACTCTACATCCATGAATGACATTTGGCAGGCCATAAGATTACACTTCGGCTTTCAGACTAGTGGCGGACACTTTATCAACGGTTAAACAGCTTTGTTGAAGATAGTTTACTCACAACTACAGGTGGAATAAGCCACATGGGAGAAATACCAGCAAATGTTGAGGAACTAACGCCTACCTTGCGTCTCTGAAACCTGAAATTTCACTTGTTCTCGATAGTTTATTGGATGAAATAGCTACATCTAATGAAGCTAAAGTACTTCGCTCTTCCTTAAAGTTACCTGTGTAAAAAAGCTGGCAGGCTGAAGTTTCACCACTTTTTGAGCTCTAAGACTTGCAAATTCCTTCCCGAACAAGATAAACGATATATGACCAAAGTTAGGCAGGCAATTGTCGGAGATGAAAGTGATTCTAAATCAGATTATGATGATCGCGATTATACATTTCTCAGTCAGTCCACTAGGGACACTAATAAAGTGCTTTCAGTTTCCAGACGCGTGTGTACAAAGCCCACAATTAAGATGTTCTATCAGCATTTTCCTGTAACTATAACTCTTGACACTGATGCAGAAATAAGCATGATAAGACACTCTCTTGCAAAATATATTATGCACCAATTCAAAAATGTATTCAGAGTACTCTCCAAGCAGATGGAGTGACCCCTTTAATCATTATTGGGGAGACACACCTAACATTATCTCGCGGAAATTTTGAAATCCAACTTGAGGCACTTGTGGTAAATGATTTAGATGTAGATATCCTTGGCGGTATTCCATTCATGACTGCTAACGATATCTCTGTTAGACCTGCTAAGCAACAAATCCTTATTCAAGATAGAGAGACTGTTCATTATGGTCCAGTCGCTCAGGACAGTTCTAAGCACTGTGTACGTAGAGGTCAAGGAGCATTTGTTTTGCACGCATCAGCAGTGTCTACAGTAACCTGGCCTGGATCGTATGTTGAACTGGATACACCAAGTGATGTTGATCCAGATCATGGCTGTGTCCGCAAATAGTGGATGCCGTAAGCGGGGAAATTCGTATCCTAAATGACACTTCTAATCCTTCTTATAACAACACGCAAACATGAACATGTGTGTAATGCTAGAAATACCGTTGAAAGTTATGGTACCTCCGAAATTGATATGAAACTCAGTGAAAATACCCCATGTAAATCTAGGTCTCAACATAATTCTGACAGTTAGACCCGGATAACATGCTATCTAAAGAGACTAAACAAAACTTTCAATTTATGTTACACAAATATGATGATGTATTCAGGCCTGATATTTCAGGATATAATGGTGCCGTTGGCCCTTCTAAGGCTATCGTTAATATGGGACCAGTACTCCCACCTCAAAGGAAAGGCAGAGTACCACAGTATTTCAGGGACAAGTTAGAAGATCTCCAGCATAAATTTGACGATTTAGAGCAGCTCGGTGTGTTCGCTCGTCCGGAAAATGTCTGTATAAATATAGAATACTTGAACCCCTCATTTCTTGTAAAAAAAGCACAAGGTGGTTACAGACTCGTTAACGCGTTTACTGATGTAGGTCGTTACAGTAAACCTCAGCCATCTTTGATGCCTGATGTTGAATCGGTCTTAAGATGTATAGCCAAATGGAAATACTTGATAGTGTCTGACTTGCAAAGTGCCTTTTGTCAAATTCCGCTATAAAATGATTCACTTAAGTACTGCGGTGTGGCCACACCATACAGAGGAGTTAGAGTTTATATCAGATGTGTAATGGGTATGTCGGGTTCGGAGACAGCCAACGAAGAATTGATGTGCCGTATCCTTGGAGATTTGTTACAAGAGGGCATAGTGTGTAAACCTGCAGATGATCTATATTATGGAGGAGACACCCCGGAACAGTTACTTCACAACTGGCAACGTGTATTGATGGCTCTGGAAAGGTATAACATGAAACTAGCACCATCTAAGACTGTCATTTGTCCAAAAACAACAAACATTTAGGTTGGGTGTGGTCTGAGGGAAAGCTGTCAGCCAGTCCCCATAGAATTTCTACACTAGTATCGTGTCGGCCTCCTGAGACAGTACATGGGGTGCGGTCATTCATTGGAGCATACAAAGTTTTGCCCCAGTGTTCTATGTATGTGTCACCGTTGGATGATTTGACAGCAAGTCGCGCTTCGCAAGAGAAGATACAATAGAATGATGTATTCCTTGAATGTTTCGACAGGGCGAAAAATGCTTTGAAGAACCATAAGTCTATCGTAATCCCACAACCTGACGATCAGCTTTGGATTGTGACCGATGCCTCTGTATCTAGGCGGGGTATTGGAGCCACATTGTATGTAACAAGAAATGACAAGTTATGTTTAGCTGGGTTCTTTAGTGCCAAGTTACGCAAGCATCAAGTTACTTGGCTACCGTGTGAAATAGAAGCTTTAAGTATTGGTGCATCTGTGAAACATTTCAGTCCATACCTTATCCAGTCAAGTAAAACTGCGTGTGTACTGACAGACAGTCAGCCATGTGTACAAGCCATTCAGAAGCTCTATCGCGGTGAATTCTCTGCTAGTCCGAGAGTTACGTCATTTCTGTCTATTGTGAGTAGGTATCAAGTTTCAGTGAAACATTTAGCTGTTCTGCGAATGTCCCATCTGACTTCGCGAGCAGAAATGCACCTGCGTGTACTGAAAAAAAAATGTCAGATATGTACATTTATTCAGGTTATGGAAGATTCCGTTGTGCGGTCAATCAAAGTAGATGATATTTTAAATGAAACATCACGTTTACCATTTACTGCCAGATCAGCATGGAGAGATATCCAGGCTGAGTGCCCAGATTTACGCTGCGTATATTCACATCTGAAACAGGGTACTCGCCCCTCCAAAAAGGTAACAAACGGTAAAGACGTAAAAACGTATTTGCAGGTCGCTACAATATCTAAAGACAATGTACTCGTTGTAAAGCGCTCAATTCCTTTGTTACCCGATAAAGAACATACAATCGTACCACGATCAGTTCTAAAAGGATTACTGACTGCCATTCATATTAAACTAGATCACCCAACCAAACATCAGTTGGAGATGCTTCTTTGGACTTGACATGAATAAAACCATCGAACAAATTCTTGCCACACGTGTGCCTCGATCAAAATGTTTCCAAAGGCTTTAGTAGATCAGTCGAGTGGTGACCCTCCAGATTCGATCGGAATATCATTCGCTGCTGACATTTTGAAACGAAGTAGACAATGTATATTTGTTCTACGTGAAACTGTCACTTCGTATACAATGTCAGTTATCATAGAGAATGAACAAAAAGATACTTTAAGGGAAGCGTTAATTTGTTTGAGTACTGATATGCATCCAATTCATGGACCTCCTGCAGTTAACAGAGTCGATCCAGCACCTGCATTTACTGCGCTTCGTGATGATGAAGGTTTAAAACAGGCTTACATTACATTAGATGTCGGTCGCGTTAAAAATCTAAACAAAAATCCTGTTGCAGAGAAAGCTATAGCAGAACTCGAAGATGAACTCATTCGTATTCAACCAGATGGAGATCCACAAAACAAATTATAGTTGTCAGTTGCTGTAAATCGTTTGAATTGTAGGCTAAGAAAAGGCGGTATTTCTTCCCGCGAAATGTGAACTAAGCGTGATCAGTTGACTAATGAACAGCTCTCTATGGTAGACAGGGAGGTGATCCTTGGTCAAAACTTATCTAGAAAAACAAACCATGCACATAGTGAAAAATCAAAGTTCCCTAATAGTGAAGCAAGAAAAAAGGAAATACTAAATGATGGCGACATAGTGTACATTTATGCTGACAGGAGTAAACATGTTTCTCGGCCGCTTTACATAATAGTGTCTATAGATGGGGAATGGTATGGAATGTTACATCAAAAATTTTTTAGGGAGTCAGTTGCGCGCATATTCATACAAAGTTAAGTTATCCGTATGCTTTCATGTACCTCAAGATATATCAGATTTCACCTACCACAAACCTGACGTTAGTGACTGTGATAGTGATATTGAAGAAAGTCTGAAGGTAGCTTCTCCTGGTGAAGTAGATATTCCAGCAACGATTACCCACCCACATAACGATGAGGAAAGTGTGCCACCGCTAATGATCATGGAACACTTACAGGCTCCAGAAGCTCATGAACACGTACAATTTCCAGACGCTCAAGCACAGTCACTTGAAACGTTGAATTTGCATTCCAGAACACAGCGAGCGCGTTTAACGTCATTTCACAGCTTTATCTTCTAGTTTGATTAAATCATGTATAATCGGATAGATACACTTGTACGACAGTTTTATTCAAAGAAAAGGAGGCAGCGCCATAGTTTTATTAGTGTTGGTATACATTGCATTGTACCGTACCTAGTATACCGGGTTTTATCCTAAGAATAGAATAGGATTGGTTGTTCCCCTTGGTTGTATTGATTTATTATTCGCCATTTGCAGTTAATAGAAGTTGTAAATGTTTCGATCGAAGTTCGTCAGTGTTTTCTCCTTAATGGCGGTATACATTTAATAAAACCAGGATTTTTTTTCAATATTTAACCCACTGAAAATATCAATTCATTAATTGCTAAACTGAAAGTTATAATCTGATACATAATTGATAATCCTGTTTGATTTTTAGTTAATACTAATTTATTTTAGCTCGACTGTGATGAAAGCCTAAAGCTTTTTTGAACCTTTTTTTCTCGAGACCACTTCCTGGAAAAACCAGTACTGGTATCATATGAGAAGTCATGGACAGGACCCCCCCCCCCCCCCACCTCCCAGTAGGGCTCGAACCCAAGATCCCTGGGTTGAGCGCCCGACACCGTAACCACTAGACCACCCTTCCCCTTTTTTAGTTAGCTAGGTTTTGCAACAAGAAGTATAATTGTTAACACCGTTTCAGAAAGCAGCACATAGTATCATGATTTTATAAATGAAGATACCCGAAATGAGCACTATAGAACATTGACATAAACGCCTAAGTAATTTGAAACAAAATCGACGGATTAGCTAATATAAAATTATTATAGTAACTGAAGATAATAAACACAAAAGAAGGTTCATGTTTATATGTTTAGAAATTAAAAAAGAAATGAGCCACCTAAGTTGATATTAATTTCTTTAAGATTGCTATTTCGCAAAATCAATTATGATCATAATTATGAATAAATCTGCTCTGCAATACATATATGTTCAAATAAATAATAAATATTTTTAATTTATCCATTTCCAGAGAGTTTACAACCATCCAATGAAACTGGTGAGTTTCGCTATGATACCGTTACGTCATTTAAGATGTATTGCTTTTAGAACTTTTATTCGCTACTAAATGTTTGTAATTTCTTACTTTATTCAGAAGGTATATCATCAAACAAACAAAAGAATGGTAGTACACAAAGGTATGTCACTAAACAGAATAAAATGATCTACCCCTCAAGGCTCTAGGGGTAACTCGAGGGAGAATTGTGTCAAAGACTTTGACCAAAACAATCCTCTATCACTGCAAATATTTGACATAAAATAATTTAAAGACAGTAACAAAATTCTGCGGTGAGGTTACTACATAAAATGTAGTTGATATACTTTCTATATATAACTTCTACACAAGCTTTGTACATTTAAGCAACTAAAACTTCATATGTGTTTTACAGCACCTTACGATTAAAAAAAATAAAAGTGTGAAGTAAATCTTACCAAAACATTGCCACTGATTAATTTTTGACTTATGTAATGTATAACGCATCATAATTTAGATACCCCACCAGATATTTCAAGTGTAAAACCGGTTATAGAAGCGGTTGTCGTCAAACCTGGTGCTACCAATATGCTAAACTTTTTTTGCGATTTTACTCCGCCGGCTGGAACAAACTACTTTTACGCTGTGGAATGGGGAATTTCAACTGGTCGTTCATGGACACATACAATAAAACGGTTTGACCCAATACAATATGTAAGCCAGTTTGACTTCAGAGACAAGACTGCACTCACAGAAGGAATGTTAAGAGACAAGAATTTTGGTCATCTCGGAATTACTGTAAGTTTCTTAACGTATAATTAAAAAATAACTGCTTACTAATAGGTAGAGTTCTAAGAATCATGAACTGAATCTCTTCTAGCTTTTTCTCTTACTGTATTTGCAACGTCAAACTGTTGAACGTTTTGCTGTACAATTGACAACTAACCAAAATACGTTAAAGAAATCCAGGCAGATGCATAAACCTATTAAGTCAGTTAGAGTTAAACGAAAGAAGAGCAGACAATTAAATATATCAGTTCGGGATTTATACAAATAAATAACACACTGCAAAACACAGCGCATCAACGTAACTTAGAGTAAAGAATTTATTCAAGAAAGCTACTCTTTGAGAGCCATTATTTATTTATTGGCGAATATAGGTTCAGACAACAACAACCTTGTAATTATATTTAAAAAAAATGCCTCTTAGTGCATATATGGAACTGAAATATAGGATAAAAGAAAAATATGCTTCGTTTTAAGTATGACTGTTTCAGAAATATATACAACATTTAAGCTAAGCTCTTAACATCATTCCATTTCTAGCGCCGTATAGAGACACCCAGAGAAGCGTATTTTAGTTCACCGTTTCAAATTTAAATCAATTTGGCACTCAGGGTAAAGATTCTGATGCTCAACCAGTGTCCTATTATGATGGAAAAATGTATGTTACCGAAACTTAAACATTGTGCATTTTTAATTATTTGCGCAAGATGATCATAGCAAGGACAATGTGAAGAGTTTATGTTATCTCACGGCCGTGAGATAAAATGAAAGAAAATATTTTTGGACAAATATGTAAAAAATAATTTGTGTCAGTATATTTCGTAGCAACGAGATAAAAAAAAAGAGATAACACGTGTCCTTTATGCTTCCGTGATTTTCTTTGTAGCCATTTATTTATAATATTATTGAGATATTTGATGTCGAATACGCCCTTTATCTGCCTTCGACACGCACAAATAATTCAGTTTTCACACATCTCGTAGAGCGATGTCTAAATTTTTGATATGAGATATTTTAATACGACTTTTAGACACATGTTTTCTTGCAGACACTTTAGCGCGAGTAAGATTCTAAAGAATATAAGATTTAATCTAGAAAAGAATAAGAGTTTAGTAATTTTAATTCTGGTATGAAATAAGTCTACTGTAAAAATTTGGTAGGGGATCATGTTGAAAACTTGAAAAAATGATGCTGATTCACTTGAAAGACTTAGCGTACATTGGTCTCGATACTTATCAACATAGATATGTACTCAAGGGCAAGTGATATAGAAAATAAGAATCTTTAGTTGTTTTTGCCATTAGAATATTCTTCTGACTGTTATTGAAATTTGAAGAAATGTTAAACCGCTTATAAACTAAACGTTTATTAAACTGTCCATTTCATAACTTATATGGCAAGTTCAGTATTATATTCCAAGGTAAAGTCACTATTTTCCATAAATTTATCGGAAAAGGGAAAAAGATATGAATGGTTTTAACTGCGGTATACAGAAAACCACATGAATTACGAATTTATATTGATTTTACCAGTGCGGCTTTATGGGGATCTAACTCGCACATTTTTGTACCATGTTCCAACACAGTACTCGCAAGATAAGCTATGAAACTTTGATTTTGCACAAAATGAGCAAGTTAAGTATGAGCACAAGAATTCTTACTCTGCATGAGGTCTGCAATTTTTGTTTGAAACTGAGACCCTTCCCCTAGAATGTTTGAACGCGAAGCAGTTGCAAAGTTCAGAAAAAAATCGTCTACTTCGTTTGGTTCTACTTGATTTACATACATAATGTAAAGTACAACATTTTACGATATTGTATTCGCTAAAAAATTTATAGATAAGTATCTAAATCTATACATTTTTCAAACTGTCATTAAAATCTCTGATTGTTGGTATTCAGCCTCTATTCCTCTATTCTTGAGTGAAGGTTTTGTTATAATTGTTACCTAGGGAGTGAAGTATATCAACAGTATTCTGGCAAATATTAATGTGTACAGGCCCATTGGTATGTTAGGATAGTATTCTGTACAAAATGTCAATAATTAACATTTCACGCATAGGCGGGCATTTTGTGTAGCATGATAGCCCGATGACTTTATCAGATGTAGGGCTTGAACTCACAAATGTAAGAGGTGAGTGATTACTATATTACTAATGGCATGCAAGCCACTTGATGACAATTGAATGTATTTATTTGACAGATTGCATGTTCGGTAACAGCACAACATGATGAAATTGGGACTTCAAGTTTAGCAAGGGAAAGTAATCCGAAGTTCTTCGGAATTGAGGTACTTGAAATAAATAATTTCGAAAATTATTAACACAGCACTATTCACTTGAAATTTAATGTCGCAATTTCAAAAATATTTGAAAATATTTGTTCAAATATTTATTTTTATGAAACAATTAATCGCTGATTTTGCGTCTTCTGGAATGCCTATTGAATGCTAAAACAGCATGTCTTATAATTACAAAAAAACACTTTGCCGTTAGACGATATTTTATCTAAGTTTTCGTGATCGATGACCCTTTAACTTGGCAGTTTTATTTACGTGTACTGTATATCTCGTATAAAAATATCTGTATTTTTTCAAGTGTTCACTTTGTGTCATCATGACTCTGTTTAAGGTGCTTAACAAAACCATCCGAGTAAGCAACAAAGAAGATACGACCATATTCTTGCGTATCACTGTTCCTTTTGGCTGTGCCGATGTCGAATTAGGAAAATGTAGTATGGACGTGAATGTTTTCATTCCAAGAAAATCAAAAAGCTGCAAGATGCCAGATTTATCACAAACAAAGGGTGTTCGGAATAGATGTGGATTAAGTTTTAGAAGTGACAGAATTAACCAATGGGTGCCATTACATCTGACTGCTTTTGACGGAGTAACAAGGCTGGATATAACGACGAAATTTAATTTAGTTCTAAATACACGTGCCACTGTTCCGACACACCCTTTCTTTGCGAATTATTTTCTTGATCCTATAAAGGTAAGTCTGTACCAATCGTTTTTGATATTTTTGGGTATAATGGATGCCATTTTTCATCTAAATAATAACGTCACATCTGTTTACATTGAATGATAGTAAAATACGCTTGTGAGCGTTCTATATATTTGGTCTTAGGAATATAGTTAAACTGTATTTAAAATATTACGCAACTATATGCGATACATTAATCAAACATGATTTAGGTAAGATCTACGTTTTAAGTCTCATTATAGAATCAATTCTATTGAACATGATCAAGCTCTAGATGATAATAACTTTAAAAAGATGAAATAATAAGTTAATATTTTATAAAAAAGGATAGCTTTTAAATGCTTTTAACTATTACTAAAATGATATTTTGTTAAAGTTGTTTCTACAAATACAAATGCATATATAGCTATATCTAGCGAGTAGGCTTTCTATTTATTTTTGTACAGATATAAATTGATATATAACGAGAAAAATTCTGAAATTGAAAACATCCTGAAATATCAGATATAGTTTTTGTAATTATTATAGCTGAAATGATCAATATTTGGGTCATTGTCAAAATAGATGCATACACATCAAAATAGATAAATACATCCACTGATTTACAGATACAATCCATTTATTGTTCCGTATGTCACTACGAATATTACTTAAATCATTATGTATAAAGCTAACAGTTTTACATTTTGCATAGACATTTAAAAAGTGATTGAGAAAAGTGTCTAAATGAAATATAAAAAGCCGGTGTCGAACTTCATGAAAATAAATAAAAATCTAGCAATTACTAAATTTACTAAACTTTGTATTTTATCATTTTTACTTTGTCATATTAAGACCAAAAGTAATATCGATCTGTGTTTGGTTTTGTTTAAAAAAACACAGTATCAATAATTATGGACACAATGGTCATTTGTGTTTCTTGCCGAAACTTTCCGACAAGATATTAGTTTAATCATTTCACTTTTATTGCAGATTATTTCGTAACAATCAATTAAATGATACTTTGGTAAATGTGCAAATGATGACTGTTTTAATGTGCATACTAGTATTTACTTTGATTTATCAAAGTAAGTATATGCCTAAAACGAGCTATACATATTGATAATTACTACCCTTTAAACAGTTTAAAACTTTATATATTTTTGCTTTCTTTAAATCTAAAAACACTGTTAAATTAATTTATCATATTACTTTTACTAAGTTTCACAAAAGCAATGTTTAAAGTTAAATGTTTTGCTAATGTAAGAATCACATAACAAATGTGTGAAGAACATCCTTAAAGATAATAGGTGTTACTGTATACAAAACCAGTATGTGTCCAGCTTAAGGCGCGTCTTTTTAAAAGAAGATACAGAGGGGTTTCGTGCAAAACGGGCGTTATGGCACATTTTGATTGCCTTAAACAAATGCATAAACAAACATTTTTATCTAGGCTTCAAGTTGGTAATGGGTAAATAAAAATGTGTGGAAGAGTCAAATATTTATTTTACATGATGAATGTTGTAATTATCTGTGAAATTTTAAATAAAAAATTTACACGAATCCCAATTTTCAGAATTCTCTATGTGCAAAAATGGGGTAACGTCAAGCAAGGCTAGTGCGAAAAGGGGGTCAAATACATAAAATATGCATATTTTTCTTAATTTCAATGAGGTTTTGAATAGAATAAACAAACTCAGTCAAACCGGGCCTGCAACATTTTCGTTTATGTTGTGCTGGCGACCTGTGGTTTTCCACTTTTTCTATTTTATGTTTTTTGACTAAGAACATTATACATATTTGTCGAATTGCAGTCTCTGCACGTTTCGTGACTGAAGTTTGAGATAAGAGTCCTGCTAAGGACTTCGCAATTTTTGCAAAATCTTAGGATGTCATTACGGATATCATTGGTCATGTAGTCAGTAAGAAGATACAAATGTAGGATATGCCCTATACAATAAAATGGTAGAAATATCTATATTTTGATCAGAACGTGACTGAGCACTCTTCTTGTAATACTTCCTTCAATTATTACTTGTGTCCATTTCGAATTTCAGATGTTGCTTACTAATTTAAAAAGGAACAATTGTTTATCGGTTACAGATGTTTAAGTCAAGAAAGAAACTGACTGTTGTTTGTCCTATTAGTGACAGTTACGAATAGATTCAGATATATCCAAAAGAAACGTAGAGATCTATCCAAGTCAGTTTCACTCTATATACCTGATGCTTTAAACTTCACAAGAGTTATTACTTGTATTATTTATTATACATTTTATCAGTTGTGTTTTTATTATTAGGTAGAGGTACATACAGATATGACATTGCTGAAAAACAAACTGTGTTATTCGCACAACGATCCTCACATGGGATCATTTGACGGAATGTAAGTAGTTACAAAATAACTGCAAGTTTAAAAAACTTACCTTCAGCATAGTTCTAAAGATCAATATGATTATACCTCAGCTATGTATTATAAGCTAAACAGTCTCTTCTTTAAGATAATAATCATCATTGAATTTTTAAAAGTCACATTTTTGGCCGGGTTTTCGAAGAAAAGTCCGGCTTGTGGATTAGATCTGTCCGGGCGGATGGGCGGATGGGCGGATGGGCGGGCGGATGGATGGAAATAATGAGTCTCTTGTTAACCTTTTTGTTCACTCAATATCTGGACACGTATTTCACTTAGGACCTTGAAACTTCATAGGTATATTGATCTTGATGTGAAAATGACTCCTTTTGATTTTGGTGTTACTGGGTCTAAGGTCAAGGTCACAGGGACCTGAACATTAAAAATGGTTTACGCTCGATATTTGGACAAATATTTCACATAAGACCTTGAAACTTCATAGATATGTTGGTCTTGATGTGTACATGACCACTATTGATTTCAGAGTCACTGAGTTAAAGGTCAAGGTCACAATGACCTGAACATTGAAAATGGTTTCCGTTCAATATCTGGACAAGTATTTCACCTAGGACCTTGAAACTTCATAGGTATGTTGTTCTTGATGTGAACATGACTCCTTCTGATTTCAGGGTCACTGGGTCAAAGGTCAAATCATAGGGACCTTAACATTGAAAATTGTTTCCACTCAATATCTGGAGAGGTATTTCACCTAGGACCTTGAAATTTCATACGTATGTTGGTCTTGATGTGTACATAACCACTATTATTGATTTCATGTCAAAGGTCAAGGTCACAGGGATATAAACACTGAAAATGGTGTGTTTCTTACATTTATTTTTAACACCAATTTATCTCTTTAATTTCATTTTCTACCTGTCCATTTTTTTTGTTTTCCATTTTTCCTTCAATAGTGCTTATTTATTTGAAGGTTATTTATTGTATGCCTTTATTAGAACTTTAACTCATTATCACCTAATTCAGAAAACCCGGCAAAAACGCCGTCAGGCGTTAGCTGCTTGTCAGTAATCGATCTAACAAAAAAATATGATGCAGCTATGCAAATATAAATTATACACAGACTAATATATCCGATTTGTTTTCGGCGTGAGGAAATTTTATATCTTCATTACGAAACAATGTCTACTATATCATTATCAAAAAATTGTATGGGCACTTATATTAGCAACATCATAGCCTATTTTGTAATATATACATACATAAACACATGCACACACACGTACTCACACACATACATACATACATATATGTACACACTTACATACATATCAACTAAAAGGAAATTGACGTGAGATTACACAGTGGTAGATTAAAGTGAGAAGGATTCAGAAGCAAAATAACCAATAAATTGAATAATGGTGAAATATGTGTTTTGTTTTCACCAGTACTTCAATGTATGACATGTTTGAGCATTTAAGACAACTACTTAGTCCACACTGAAGATAGAATATCTTACGTTGATGTATTGATAGATAGCTTAGGTAGGAGAGCATCAAATAAAATATATTTATGTACTTTATTATGATCTAAAGTCTCGTTATCACTAGCAATAAAACTCGTTAATACGCAATAAGATCTCGTGACTACGACATAATTATTTCGTTCTTACGAGAAAAGATCTTGAAAAAATGAGAAAAGATATTGTTATAACAAGAAAAGACGGATGAGGTAATTTCGAGAAAAAAGCTCATTACGAGATCATAATCTCGTTGTGACGAGTAAAGTTTTAGGCCAATAGGTCAAATGTCAAGGTCAGGGGGCATGAGCTTAGAAAATGATTTCCAATCAATAACTGGAGAACCATACACATTAACCCTTAAAAGTTGACAAGCCCTATTGTTCTTGGGTCAGTAGTTAGATGTCAAGGTCACAGGAACCTGATCATTAAGAATAGGTAGACTCAGAGCCAGTTGGCATAGAATCTGTAGATACAACTTACACATTGGTCTCGGTCAGTAGATGACCTATTTAGAATTAGGATCAATACACAGGTGAAGGTCGCGTACCTGATCTTAAAATCGAATTCTAGCAAATAATTCGAGTACCATTTGACCTAAAACCTTTAAATTTCATAGTTTGTTTTACCTTTGGGCCGAAAAACATCAATATGGGCCAGATAGATAAAGCATATGTCTATGAAGTTCGAAGGTTCTAGGGCAAATGGTTATTGATCGGAAACCAGTTCAGGCCACTGTGACCGTTCCCTTTTGATATAATGGCCTCGAGGTTGGTAGTGATCAGTGTCAATAGATAGATTTCAACTTAATATGTACATCAACATGGTGTTAATAACAGAAATTGATACATGGCTAAAACAACAAGTAAGTGGAAAAATAAACAAATAAATAATTACCCAAATAAATAAGAATTATACACTAGATTTTAAGGAATTTATTTATTTATTTATTTATTTATTTTGTTGGGTTTAACGTCGCACCGACACAATTTTAGGTCTTATGGCGACTTTCCAGCGTTAATGATGGAGGAAGACCCTAGGTGCCCATTCGTGCAGTATTTCATCACGAATGGGCACCTGGATAGAACCACCGACCTTCCGTAAGCCAGCTGAATGGCTTTCTCACATGAAGAATTCAACGCCCCGAGTGAGGCTCGAACCCACATCGATGAGCGGCAAGTGATTTGAAGATTTTAAGGCATACTGAATCTTAAAGATAACGCAAAATAAACGGTGTACCAATAAAGTTTAAATATTCTAAGTCAAGTGGTTCTTGAGTTATTGATCGGAAATCGTTTTCAAAGCACCAATCCCTCTTTTCTCGTAATCAGGTAATTTATTCTCGAATTTACGAGATCTTCTCTCGTTATTTGGCGAAATTTATCACGTAAGGACGAGATCTTTTCTTGTTATTACAAGATCCATTCGGGATAATTATCTCTTAATTACGAGAACTTTATCGAAAAATTTGTGTACGAAAACATTATCTTGTAATACCGAGATGATTCACATTTCGTATATAAGCACAACAATTCTGTTTTGAAAAATCATGAAATCGCCTCATTTTAAATTCTTTGTGGTCCATGGATTCGATTTTTAACCACATTCAATATCTATCTATTTTTCTCACTATGCATAGAGTATATTTCAATATATAATGAATAAATATATACAATTGTTTACCTGTTATAAAAACATTTAAAACAATGTTAATTTCGACCTATTCAAAATCGTAATTACAGAAACAAAACTACAAGTATGTGAATATTACTCATTACCACTGCAACCTTTTCAGACATGTATTTTTGTAGAGAAATAAATTCCTTTAAGTGAAAGTTCTACATGTAGTTGAATATACTCTCAGTATTTTTGCTTAAATGTGCATTGCTATTGTTTACTTTATAACGAGCGCTTATTTAAATATAGGAACTTAGATTATTTCAATTTCAGACGTTACGAAAACCAGAACAGTGGAAAATTCATTCTCTACAGAAATACAAAGTATCAGACGCAGGTAAAGGCACAAATAATGCATATTCTTGAAATGTTAAACATAATTACTAAAGACATCAAGATCTATGACGACATCATCAAATTATGTAGTATTAAATGTATCGGACTCAGGGTTTTTATTTATCTGAATAATTAAATTAAAGCTACATAAAATCATGTTTCATATAGCATTCATTTAAGCTACTTTCAACAGAACAATTGAATTTCGGTAATTCAACAATACTGAAATTATTGTTAATGTTTTCTTTTCAATTTAGAAAAAAGGTAATTGCAATTGTATTCTGTGACGTCACGGTTAAGACTTATTAACTGCATCTTTAAGTGATTGCAGTTTGAACATAATTGATGACAGTTTCTTATTCTCTGAGATTTTGTACATTTTCTCACAACTTTTGAGAAGATCCAACAGACTGATCGTATGTTTGAAAAGTATTGCACTTTCCTAAATTTATATAAACATGTATGCCTTTGTAACTTTTTCGTACACGTTAATAGTCGTTTATAATAATATTGTAAAAGTAAGATGTTATAAAGACTGTCCTGTAACTTTTGAACATGGTGAGGATTAACTGCTTTAATATAAACACATTTTTGCAAAATCGTTTGCTGCCAATATTGTTGAACGTTATACTAAGATAACTTCTGTGAATTTTGAAAAGAACTTGCCCTTTTATTGAAAAAATCTATGTCAAGTTGCAGCTTTCGTTCAGGAAACTGGTATTCCCACAAGAAAGTATTGTTTTGTAAAACGTTTTAAAATATCAAAAGAGATAATGACCCAACGATTTTGAAAAACACATTATGTCATTATGTTTGGGGTACAGTCTTTTATATTTTGGACATTACTCTTTCCGCTTTTGATTTGTTCGACGGTACTGGTGGAAATTTCCTTATTGCCAAATGAGACAAATCTGCTTTGATATTTGTATTCTGGCCTGTTTCGTCAAGCAGTTAAAGGTTTTTCTATGTATTTGATTCATTACGGTTTTTTGATATATCTTTACACAACCATGTTTTGTGATTTAGATGCCATGACACGAGTTACCGTTGTGTTCAAGGAATTTGTTTAGCGGACATAAGTTTTATTTCAACATTTCAGTAACTTTAGAAAATGATGGTGATTTATACTGAGTATTTACGAGCAAAGACATGTGGTGTTCCATCGCATTTCTGTATGTGTTTGTTTCGTACTGCGTTCATTTCTTATTGTAATTGTATCTTTCCCTGAACAATAATGGCTTAAACTCCCACTGTGATGTTTTTGTCGCTGACCGTTCTATACGGATATCCCGTTGTGTTCCTTTATTTGTTCATTATGTTCTGGTAGTCCATTTGTTTTACTTTGCCTATTCATTTTTGTGTATATGTAACACTGCTAAGTTTAATATTTCAGGCATTCTAATTTTGGAACGTGCATTTTTTTCTATAGGATATTTATCCTGGTTTTATAGACTCACTTTGATATAGCCTGGAATTTGTTCATGATTTACTAAGAAATGTACTTGTATTATTTTCTACTTGTTTCAGACTTTCGGTGTTTCTAAGTTAAGCGGATTCAATACCGCTTAATCTCCTAAAATAGTTAAAGCACATTTGCTGTCGGGCGAGCCTGCTTTTCATTTATCTGTTTAAACTGTTCAGTGAAATTTCACAATTACAGTTACAGATTAATTCCAATACATAAAAATTACAATGTCCGCATTGGGTCAAATCTAACAAAATTATTACATACATTTATAACATAGGTCCAAATGCAAACAACAGAATGCTACACAAATATATGGTGTAATTGTGGTGTGGTGGTAAATGCTGGTAGAGATGTGTTTATTGTTAACAACTGCGGAAACGGAGTAAAACGAAAATGGAATATACGATTTAGGGAGTGCCAAGATAGAATACTTCGACGAAAGGTGTTCAAAGTCAACAATTCAAAGTACGAAGTAAGTTTAAAAACCGATATATGGAAACGACAAAGGAACTCTTGATATAAAATCAAGTCCTCACATAACCTTCAGGCTGTCCATCTTTGAAATATCACTTCTGACTGATTTCAGTGTGTTTTCTCCAGAACCTAGATATCTATATTCTTAAGAATAACCCAAAGGATGTTGAATTTTAAAGACATACAGATAAATGTAAGACTTAGTTTTGATTGAAATGTAACTTTTGTAATTTTGATGTTCCTTTGAGGACAGCGCAGACTAACACTCTTATCAACAAACCCTAGAATTTTTAATCTTATAAACACTCTGACTTAATAACTATGTATCTTCAATTAACCTACAATATATTCACAGCATTGACCATTTTTAAGACGTGGTGAAAAATTGTTAACGTATTAACTAGCAACCCCCACAGCCGACCCAAATGATATTGTTTTGAATCTTTATTAGAGAAACGTACAAAAACATATTCAAAATCATGTGCTTGTGGAATACATTACAATGTGTTGTATTTTAGGCACTGACTGGTACTTGAATACATTCACAGATATGCTTTTAATGCGCCGTTCTCCATTGCTATTGTTATTAGTATTTTCACAATATAATTTATAATAGGACATTTGATACACATAAATAAATACAAACTCTTCATTAGTATATAGTTTATCATGATTGTGTAGGAATCAGGCCAATTGTTTAAGAACTAAGTACCGCATGGACAAAGAATTGTACTTCAAAATGGAATAATCGTCCGTATATTGTAAATTCAGTTTATATAAATATGTTTTTAAAATTAATTGTACTAATTTATCAAACAGGTTATTTTACCAACCGGAACAAAAGTTACAATAAAACTGTACGGACATCTTCTTAACGTTGATATTGCACCAGGTTTAGCTGATTACCTGAACACTGAGGGCTTATGTGGAAAATTTGATGGTGACATCAGTAATGACAGAGCAAAGCGTCCTGATTCTAAAGAAACTGATCCAAATAAAAGCTGGAGGTATATTTTCTCAAATAATATTGTGATTCCTTTAATTTGTTTTATCCTACCTTCATGCAAAATAAAGGCAAAAATCAAGGGGTCAGATAAATTTTGCTTTATCTGGTCAGTGACTAGATAAAGCTTGGCGAACTAATTTCTGGATTTTTTTTTAAAACGACGCCATCTTGTTTTTGAGAATAACTGCTAAAAGACATATTTATGCAATTATTTTCATAAACGCGCTTTTATTAGGTACGTGAGACCATGTCACAAATGTATAGTGTATGCATACCGTATTTGCAATTACTACAAAAAGTTTTTATAACGGAAACGCTCGGAGAAACGGAAAGTGACTCATGTATAGCGTTTGTTCAGAATTTTAGCTTTCTACACTTCGATCTAGGAATATATTGCAAATGGAATGGAGTGTTATTGAATAAAATCATCGAGGAAACGGTTTGCCTATTTGTTCTGTCAAGCGGCGTTATGGCGTGTATATAAATCTCGTCAATCGTTTGCTTGGTGAGGATGGGTAATCCGGCATTCGACTGGACTTCGGACAAAACTTCAATTGGCAGCAAATTAAAATTATTCTTTAATGTTCAGCAGAACAGAGAAGTCGGACACAAAGCAAAACAAGGTTAGCCTTTGTTTTTCGGCTCTTATTTTATATTTTTATTTTAAATAAAGACCTGTTTGCGTAATGGTGGGTCGTATTAATTTCTGTGCAGGACAGACTCGGATCTTGTTGGTGGTAAATTTTGAATTTTAATTAAATCATGATTTTAGATCAGAAGGTAGGATAAATAGAACATTAGGTTACTGTCTTATAAATTCAAATTTATTAAGTTCATCTACGAAAAAATAAAAGTCTCGGCAGAGCCTCGACTTTTATATTTTCTCCGACTTACTTAATAAATTTGAATTTATAAGACAGTAACCTAATATTCTCTATATCTACAAACTAAGATTTCTACATAAAATGTAGGTGGCTTACGCTATTTAATGCAAATATGGCTTAATCCTGCTTTTTTTGCCAGCATAAACGATTGCGTAAAATCTGTTGTTAATTAAAGCAGCGAGTAATTAAACTTTATTATTTTTATCAGAATCGCAGGTTCATGTTATTAATTTACTTTAACGATAGCATAATTATAATTTAGTTGAAACGAAACGTTAAAGGATTAATATATTTTAAAATATATCGTCTTGAAGGTACCTAAATGTATAAAGAGGTTATCCTTAAAAGAAGGAAATTAACATGTCTTGTGCTGATTGGTTGTCATTAAGCAAGCAAGAAAGAATTCAAATAAGTACAAAGAATCAGTAGGAATATCTATCTTCAACAACACAGCTTCCCCAAACGAGACCAGAAAGATTGATATTTACACACAAATACATATGCAAATTAAGGCAACTAAAGAACAGGATCAGAATACACAAATAAAGGAAAACAGTTTGACATCACCTGGAACTGCTATTGGCAAAATATCAATACAGAGCTTAAATATGTCTATGGAAGGAATTAAACCGCCCTTTAAACTCCCAGTTAAAAGTCTGGAGTCACATCACAGATAGGCAGAGTAAACAAAACTTATCCCCGCCAGGCGATAACACAGATAATGGTAACAAAAGACACGATTTGTCAATTTAACTAAAGAATGTTCATGTAAATATATATCAAAGCAATAAGCGAAACGCATTTAAAGTCCCGACGAAACAGGACAGAATACAGATAACAAATCAGCTCGGTGTCGATGGGCTTTAATTAAGAACTGTCTGTAGACTCCTCCATCTGTCTGGTCATTATTATTATTATTATTATTATTATTATTATTATTATTATTATTATTATACCAGATTTATATAGCGCCCTTTTCATGATAAACACGTTCAAAGGCGCTTTACATGTAACAAACGCAGCCACACAGGGCGCGAAATTCACACTTTACTAGTACAGACACAGAGCGATCTGACCAGAGGGACAGAGTGAGATAGAGCCCCCAGAACAGACAGAGACAAATCATTTTTAGATTCAGGCCTGTCCGGCTAACTTAGTCTAGCTCTTTGCGAATAGACAGTCTAGTTCTTTAACGTGCCCAGTGTATAGCACCGATACACGCGAAGCCGTCTTTCCTACGAAGAACCAGTACAGGCCTTCTAGTTAGGTGGGAGGAGACACTCGAGAGTAAAATACTTGGGGAAAATATAAGTGCATAAAGCCAAGGTTTATGTTTCTTTATGAACTCATCCATGTATTTTGTGAAAATCATTTACACTATTAAATCTAAAGTTTAAAATTGCTATCACTGTAATAACTAGTAGCGTGTATTAACTTTTTCAAACTCATCTTACCTGTTATTTTAGGTTTTTGAGAGTATTCCATGAAAGGCTAAGGCAGCTCCAGTTTCATTTCACTGACGGCTTGAATTAATCTCATGAATTTATATTCTCTACCAATAAGATACGTCTCTTACGGTGTTCCGTTGTCCAATTGTACTTTCGCGCTTCGCTATAATCAAAGCTGCACGCATACAGATTCATGTCAAATTCTTTGAAATTAGACAATATTTTCATTACATAATAATTGCAACTGAGGGAAAATATAAAAGGTTTCTGTGAATTTTCTGAACGTTTTTATTTAAAAAAGACTCTTTTAATCGATAGAATATGTAGAAAACTCGTTGGTCAAGTTATTGAAATTCGATGCAAATTAGAATTTAGCTGTATTTGTAAGAGTACACAACTCCCAAGAAGTCGAGTCGAAATTTGACAGATCTCATAATTATGTACAGGAATTAAACAAAAAATCATTGTCCTTACACCGAACTGCGGTGGCATAATGCTTAAGGTGCCTGTCCTGCAATTGGTATGACAAACGTTCGAGTCCTGTCAGAGGAGGGTCTTGTTACTGACGATAAGCTAGTTGGTGAGCTGCCAGGTAACTGAATAATGTTTCAAATTGCCTACGTACCTGGCATTGAGAAAAAAGAATCTGAAATTAATGTTATTTAATATATGTAAGCATCCCATAAGAAAAGTTGGCTGGCCTTTCAGTAGGGATAGCTTTATAATTAAAAGACCTTACCTTTTTATTTATTAGTCGGAAAAATAAGTGAATATTTAACCTATTGTTGTTATTGAACTCCATTCATGATCCCGCAGAGAATATTATATTACAACGCAAGTCATGTCTCACAGATAACATGCGACAGAATCTCTACAACAGTTGTCACAGTGTCGCTTCATGTGACTTCGCTGAAATTCAATTATCATATAAATTATAACATTGGCTGTTTTCTTCTTAGGAGTACAAAATTTCGAAGTGAGATTGTTACAACTCTATATATTTCGAAACTTCAAATTCATCCTTACATGTTTTTTTCACTGTGAAATGATAGCTAAATGCACCAATTTACTAAATATACTAGTACATATGCTTTTTTCTCCTCTCCATGTAAAAATAAAAATATATGATATGTAAAAAATGACCTTCTTAAAATATCTGAAGCAGTATGGACAAGACAACTCTTGTATTGACAGTGTTTCCTTGATTTGGGGATTTACCAATTTATGGTCTATATTAAAAGTATCCACAGCTAAATAACGTACGGTGCAAGTTTGGATTTCAACACTTTGATAGAACATTCTTTTATCTTTTAGTAAATTCAAAATCCAAGACTAGCCAAGAGTTTAAAACTCCTGAAAAACAATCTGAGTAAAAGTGAATTACATGCTCTTTATTATGAGCTAACCAAAACCATACCACAAATTGACCTGAAAAAAAAGTAGTTAAAGATTGTAAAATGTTAACAAACCCATACAACATTTTACCATCAATATTTTCCACTGATGAATGCACTCGATTCAGGTGATAATTGTTGATATAATTGTAAATGAGAGGCGCCAACAAAAATTTTTGTTCAAGTTGTATAAATAGTTTAAGTTGTAAATTAATTACGAATATCTGAAGTTACTTGCTTACCTTGTGTTCAACAATAAATAAAACACCTTATAATTTGTTTACCGTAGTGGACCTGTAACAAAAATCGTTAAAAAACATATTCTCCATATGTTTTATCAGTATTTTTCAATTTTTATGGAAAGCAATGATCGTGTTAAGCAACAGTTACGTTCCGCTTCATAATAATTACATAACTAAACTGAAATTGCAGAGAGTCATTACCGATCAACTACCTTAAAATATTGTTATTAAATTTGATGACAGTAACTTATTGTGTAACACTATTTGTAGCAAAGTCAGAGAACTGCTACAAAATGAGTAAAGCGTAAGAAACACTTTCAAAATGATTAATTGAAATGATAAATATAATAACAGTCTAACTATGTTGTTACACATATGTGATACCAATTTAACATTTTTATGTAATTTCTCATTGTTGGATAAACATTTTACATTTTAATATATAAACACTTGTGTAAACCAAGTTATTATCATTGAGAACAAAAATTAACTTTAGCTAAAAAGCCAAAACTTAAAAATCTGAGGTAACGTTTCTTAATGTCGTAAATTTTCTTGAAAGAAATTTATGCATTATTTTGATGCACTACTAAATTTTCTAGCATAGCCTCAGCACAAATTATAAAATTATTGTCAGTGCAAGCCATTAGAAAAGTCTGCATGTTGTATATCGAATTCAAAGAGTTTTAAACAAATGTAGGTCATGTTTTGTCTGCCTGATCGGTTGTTTGGAAAAGGACCTATTTAATTTTTCTTTCACATTTGACCAATGTTTTATGTTAGCTTTAGTTTATTGGTCAATTCAGAGTTGTTCCCCTTAGATTTTCTTGGGTAGGTACCATCTCTACATGATATAAACACAATTGTGTAAACAAGGTTCATGTTAGAAGTGATCTTATTCTCACACACTTCCTATTTTGATGCTTTAAAACCAACCAGGTAAACTGAAAGGGCGGGCAAATTTTGGATTTCTTGTGTTTGTAAAGCATATAAATTACATTTTAAGAGGCTTTAACTGAATTTTCATTCTTTCTGCTTTATAATTGCGATATACGGGTACTTTATTTTCTTCCAGTTATTACTAAAATGTGCACACATTTTTGCTTTACTGTTACAAAATGATACACCTGTTTGGACAGGTGTACTTATTATTTTACAAACACGTATAAATTGGTTTTCTTGGTATGAAAATTCTGCCTAAATATATTGATCATACCTTCATGCGAAAGAAAGGGCAAAATCTAGGGGTAGAATTAATTTTGCTGTATTTGGTCTAGTTTGGGATAAATTTTAGATTTTGATTAAAATGATTTTAAATCTGACGGTAGGTTAAATAGAACATAAGGCTACTGTCATATAAATTTTAATTTATTAGGTTCGTCTACGAAACAAAATAAACGTCTCAGCTAAAGCCTCGACTTTTATATTTTCTCCGACATCACCTAATAAATTTAGATTTAAAATATGACAGTAATTTAAAATTTTCTTTATATCTCCATACCTAAATGCATTAAGGGGAAATAAGCTGTTTTAAAACTTTATAAATTTTTCACAACTCGAAACAAGAAAGTACACAGTTGGGATATCAAATTTCTCATTGTCACAATGTTTCGTTGCTTTTGTTGAACTTTGTCTAATTATGTTATTTGTTGATTTCCTGGGATTTTCAGTTACCACTGCCATTTCACACATTAAGTAAAATATTAGGCTTTTTAAGGTATGGAAATATTACAATTTGTCTGCATATGAAATATTTACATAATAATCTAACATGTATACGCAGGTAATTACTCTTTGACTATTTCAAACTGATCTACTGTAACGGTTTTGGGATTGCTTTCTTCAGAAATTTTCAAATTCTCTAGAAAGAGTATGATTTCCTAGGAGATGATTAGGATAGGATAGTTACTTTTAGGTGCTGTACTCACGGTTTTACGAAAAGGACATAAAAAACTTTAAAACAATTACAACGAAACATTTATCTCTCATATGTGGCCAGGTCTTATATATTTATTACGTGTATATAAGAAATAGATATATTTCCTTCTACATTTCAGGGTGAAGGCAGAAGAGGATCTCTTTGATTCTCGTAATGATGACAATCTTGAAATATGGAAAGAAGAACGATTGCTTTGTTCTTGCAACGCAGATGGCGGTTCTGTCAATATAGTAGATAAAGTGACGTGCCATCCTACTGTATCAAAAACTTGTCAAGATGATCGGGAGGAGCCTATTTTAGAACACCAGTGCTCTTTTAGTGTTAGAAAAAGAAGGAATGTGCACGGAATGTATGTACAGAAAGAGTTGGACTTACACCGAACGGTGGAAACCAGTTTTGTGTCAAAGAGGCATTCTACCCATATTCCAGATTTTCCACTTTTGGTAAGACATGTCTATTCCAGCTAGTAAGCTAGTTTTCATTTAGTACACATTTTGCCGTAGACATTTGGAAAATACCTTTTATTGCATATTTATATTTTTGTTTTTTGTTTTGGGTTAACCTTAAAGGGTTGTCCCTCAAGATGTATAAAACATGATCAATTTTTTTAAACAATCATTTAAATAATTGCAACGTCTATAAAATATTAAATAATCAGAAATCAAAATAATTTTAGATGATATCATTTTAGTATGATATACATATCAGATAGACTATTTGACGACTTTGTTTTAAATATATTTCTATATCATTTAATTACTTTCTATAAAACGTGCCAAAATATAATCACATGAAAATATTTAAACATATGAATATTGACATGAACGGGTTTTCATTTGTATGTTAGTTATATATTTTCAAGGAGAATTTGCAAATACCGGGACTTGAAACTATGTCTAAGAGACTTGTGCAAGCTAAGCTAGTTTTAGATGAAGAATGTTAAAGGTCCATTACTAAAACCCGAACGAGTATTATATGAAAACCAGAGTTTGTAGCTGAGACTTCCTATTTACTGAAAATATGGCCCACTGCATCAGATCTGACCAAATAGTCATGAATATGTTCAAGAATAACTAACAAATAAACAAAAAATGTTGCCTATGTCAAACCGAAAGTATGTTTTCCGACTGCTTACGAACCCGTCGAGCATCTTCGGAGTTTTTCGGAAGAATCCTCCGAAACGAGGCTATAATTCATAAACAGATGCAAAATATATTATATGCCCAAACGATAACGTGATTTTTACAAACTTAGCACATGGAATTCAACAATTTTGTAACTCACAAAACCTTCATGAAAATCATTCTTATAATACAGGTAATAAACAGCTATACTACAAGTTTGCGGGAGGACAATTCAGGCCCTTTTTGAATAAAAGTGTTTTTACAACTTCGTCTGCAAACTTTTTCAGTAAATTTCTTTTCAGTATAGTTTTAAGAATATAAATGAACAACTGTCTTACACTGCCGAAACAAAATGTGATTGAAATTTACCTAAATACACTGATTTATGTACATATGGCTACATTAATTTAATAAGATTTTAGACATTTAACACATTGTCTTGGCCTAATATATGTCACTGTCAATTTTAAACATAAATTTTGTACATTTCATATTTTTCGTGCAAGTCGTGTATAATTACCATCATGGAAATACAGTTATTTTGTCGCGCGTCTTTAAATGGATATTCGTTTGAAACAATTTTAAAATCACGTGATCCCGAAGAATTTCCGACCGATTACGGAAAAACGATAAACATGAATGTAGGACAAAATGACCACCCATGTCTGTCTAAGAAAATACAGAATCAATCACTTGTTTCTCTGTCCTTGTGTTGATTTCAAGGGAATATTGCACGGCTATCATAATGTTTAGTACTATATTACAAAATGTGTAGTCCTTTTTTAAGATTTATGTCTATTCATTTGTCTTTATTTTGCACCTTTAAGTATGCGTAATAATGATATTTAACTTATTCAGGTTTCAAAACGAATGACATATGATTATGAAAGTGCAAAGGCAGATTGCCAGGAAGCATTCAACACCGACGTATTTTCAACATGCTCTTCAATTCCAGACATTAACCTGGATGATTTCATAGAAAACTGCATATTGGACGCCCAGGTGAAATCCATTTTGTACTTTAATTTTGTACAGATATCATTACATATCTAGGATTCTATGAACACTTTTTCTCGCATACGTCTTAAAGGTCCATTACTAAAACCCGAACGAGTATTATATGAAAACCAGAGTTTGTAGCTGAGACTTCCTATTTACTGAAAATATGGCCCACTGCATCAGATCTGACCAAATAGTCATGAATATGTTCAAGAATAACTAACAAATAAACAAAAAATGTTGCCTATGTCAAACCGAAAGTATGCTTTCCGACTGCTTACGAACCCGTCGAGCATCTTCGGACTTTTTCGGAGGAATCCTCCGAAACGAGGCTATAATTTATAAATACTAATAAACTTTGATAATGTGGCAGTTGACCTGAATACAATCGACACTGTTTATTGTCCAATACAGGTAAATCCAATAATTGCTTTGCAATAGATCTATGGCGGATTATCTTTGAACATCCCTGGACTTATTGGACTCAACTGCCACATTATCAAAGTTTATTAGTAGATGCAAAATATATCATATGCCCAAACGATAACGTGATTTTTACAAACTTACCACATGGAATTCAACAATTTTGTAACTCACAAAAACTTCATGAAAATCATTCTTATAATACAGGTAATATACAGCTATACTACAAGTTTTCATAAGGACAATTCAGGCCCTTCCCGAATAAAAGTGTTTTTACAACTTCGTCTGTAAACTTTTTCAGTTAATCTCTTTTCAGTATAATTTTAAGAATATAAATGAGTAACTGTCTTACACTGCAGAAACAAAGTATGATTGAAATTTACCTAAATACACTTATTTATGTACACATGGCTACATTAATTTAATAAGATTTTAGACATTAAACACATTGTCTTGGCCTCATATATGTCACTGTCAATTTTAAATTTAAATTTTGTACATCTCATATTTTTCGTACAAGTCGTGCATAATTACCATCATGGAAATACAGTTATTTTGTTGCGCGTCTTAAATGGATATTCGTTTGAAACAATTTTAAAATCACGTGATCCCGAATAATTTCCGAGCGATTACGGAAAAGCGATAAACACGAAAGTAGGACAAAATGACCCCCCATGTCAGTCTAAGAAAATACAGAAACAATCATTTGTTTCTCTGTACATGTGTTGATTTCAAGGGAATATTGCACGGCTATCGTAATGTTTAGTACTATATTTCAAAATGTGTAGTCTTTTTTTAAGATTTATGTCTATTCATTTGTCTTTATTTTGCACCTTTAAGCTTTTATGTTTGTTTTTATATTTAAAAGTTGCACCAACCTATCCTTCTCGACAGTTGCTTATTTACGCATGCTTCCAATTATTTTTCTGTGTGTTCGTCCTGTATGAGAGTACTGCCAAATAAGAGATTTGAACGTAGCGTTACTTCCATTTTACATATTTTACATATATTCGACAATATGCGAACAAGAAAAGGAAACATTATTAGGGAAAAGTGTCAAATTTCAATAAAATTTATAAAGAGACACAGAATATGATGAAGCAAAACAAAAGTTGAGTCTGTTCATGAGAGGTTATGACATGTAAAACACCGTCATGCTCCGAAGCACCGGCTATTGTTTTATATAAATACATTGAAAATATCAAATGATCCCAGAGGGCCAGAAAATACAACCCTGGGTCAAAGTACATGCTGCAAACGGCACTTACGGAATGTTGTTGTGATAATTAACTAAATAAATCTATAACAAATTCCCTTTGGAGCACAAAAGATAACCGAGTAAATCAATAGCAGACTAAGTCTGATTATGTCTGTTCTTGAAATGTGTTGAAAAATGCAACACACCTCACGCATCTAGCATCTATTTAAGTAGAACAGTAATTGTATATAAAATCTTTGAATAGACTCACTGATCCTTAAGACCACGAACAAATAACTGAAGTTGTACGTCAAGCACGAATCTGTCTTTTAGTTGCAATAATATCTTCTTTTTTATTCTCAGATTACGAATTCAATGGACTGGGCACTCACACATTTAGAAGCTTTGAAAGATAAATGTATGCATGAAATAAAAGTTAATCAACCGTTGTCAGCTGATGAATTGGCCGAAGTGGATATTATTGTGAACAATACTGTGATAAATACTGAAACAAGATTAAATGACAGCTTAACCTTACCTTTAATACCAACGTTCTCGACTGAATTACTAGAGACTGTTGAAGAAGTCACCTGTCCTAATGAATGCAATGGAAATGGGAAATGTGAAAAAGGTTGTAACAGGAGTTTATAAGCTGATTGACAAGATTTATGTAGTATAACTAATGAACCGTTTCTCATTTTAAAACTATATTATTGCGTGTATTAGAATTATAGTTTTAACTCATCTGCTGCGCATTTCAAATGGTTTCCTGTGGTGATAAAAGTACTCCATGATAAAGGTCTGAAATAAATCAAATGAAAGGGTGAACGTGTAAATGAAATGTTATAATAATTTTTTTCATAACTAACAAAGTAAAACTGATTTACATTGTTTCTTACGCTTTAGATAATTATGGCTGATATTAAATGAAAAACATACCATCAAATTATGTCATACTTGTTGCACAACGAAATTATAAATTTTACAGGAATATGTGTCTGCAGTGCAAAGTATATTGGAGAAGATTGTAGTGTGGATAGAACTGTACCACCTCTCATGGAAGGAATCCCTGACCGAGGAGAATGCGACCTTCAATTTAGAGAGTGTAAAAGGACGTCCGTATTTGGAAGTAATCTTGCGGAGACCGTAGACTTGACATGTCATCTCGTGCCATTTGTGGTATTTTTGTGTTGTTTTTTAATCAGAAAATCCCTTATTCAACATTTCTAAGAAATGCGCATTTCGGAATAACGATACTTATGTATAAAAATCACAGCTCTTTATATAGTCACGAAATGCAATAAGTACTATTAAGAGGTTTTAATAGTAATGTATTTTTGTCCTAATCCGTATACAATATGTAGAACTATTTAGAAATTTTTAGGTGGAACTCAATGTTTTTATAAATGTTTATAACTGTCAAAGTTGCGTGATCAACTCATTTGAACGCTTGCCGGTCATTGGATTTTGAAACTAATAACACTTTAACAGTCACTGGATCAAATGATTGGATCGTTTGACTTATGGTGTTTCGGGAACGAACAACAACCGGCAGATGACAATAGCACGGGCCCAGTTCTTCAAAACTTAAATTAGCTTTTAAACTAACAGCCGGTTAAATTTATATTATTATATAACCCTACAATTTAACTGTTTGTTGGCTTAATTTTCTGTTAAAATATAAGAACGGGGCCCTGATATTTATTATATGGGCCACACCATGAGAAAAGCAACATAGTGCATTTGCGACCAGCATCAATCCAGACCAGCATGCGCGTCCACGAAGTCTGGTCAGGATCCATAATGTTAATGGTTTCTCTGATTGCAGTAGGGTTTGAAAGCGAACAATGTTGATCCATGCTGGTTGCAAATGCACTATGCTGGTTTTCTCACGGTGCGGCTAAAATTTGTTTTATATTCAACTTGTTATAAAAAGTAACATATAACTCATTAAAAGTTGGAATAGGGCACAATAACCATAATTGTGTGCACTATTACGCTATGCACAAAGAGCATTTAATTATGAAACAAACAAATCATCAACTTAGTTGATACTGGAACTCATAAGCCTTTATTCTAGCAAGAAACTACTAGCAAGAAACTCTTGTTCCTGTCACTTTTTGGGAATGTTTTAACAGAATAAAAATGTGTTAACAGCGGGACTCTTCTCCCGCTCATACCTTTCTCCTATATGTATATGCGCGTTCCATGGCAAAGCACAAACCGAGGGTTCAACGCAATAAGGGCGTATCTACATATAATAATCATATGTAGATACGCCCTTATTGCGTTGAACCCTCGAAACGTAGTATAGCCCTATTACGAATAATACAAAATGAAACGACATCATCATGAACAAACTACGCTGACAGTCCAGCGCATTCAGTGAACATTTGATGACGTTGTTGGACACAAGTATTAAAAAAGGACCTTATTTTGGTTGTAATTAAAAAACTTGATCACTGTGTACACTTAAAACATCAGGTTGTATTCCGCCTCTCCCAAGCTTTACACGTTCACGTTAGAAAGGTATTGCTTTGACACTAGGACTACATCCTCGAACAAATATAAGTAGAAATACGTTCCAGTAACTATAAGGAACTTTACATAAACACAGCTCTTATATATGGGTCGGTGGTCTAGTGGCACTGTAAATTTCTGAGATGCTCTTGAGTGTCTCCCGCCTAACTTAGAGGCCTGTACTGGTTCTTCCCAGGAAAGACGGCTTCGCGTGTATCGGTGCTATACACCGGGCACGTTAAAGAACCAGGCTATGTATTCGCAAAGAGCTAGGCTAAGTTAGGCGGACAAGTCTGTATCTAAAAAGGATATCTCTCTATCTGTTCTGGGGGCTTTATCTCACTCTGTCCCTCTGGTCAGATCGCTCTGTGTCTGTACTAGTAGAGGACGAATCTCGCGCCCTGTGTGGCTGCGTTTGCTATATGTAAAGCGCGTTTGAACGTGTTTATCATGAAAAGGGCGCTATATAAATGTGGTGTAATAATAATAATATACAGGGTATTATACAAAAATCTTTGAAACATTTTAAAAACGTAAGTAAGATTTATCAAATTCAATCAAGTTTTGGTTTGTGATTTGCCATTGAATTTCTATGAATGTAGTGAAAAAATAAACTCACAGGTGTACCTCATTATCTAATCCATCAGCAGCAACTATTAGATATTTTCGAAAAAACGGTTTACATTGTTGCTTTATCACTAAATAGACGGATAAACTTTAACAGACAGGGACAATTTAAGTATTTATTTGCTTTAATTTCATAAATAAAGTACTTAAGATTCAGATACATGTAGAAAGTTGTCAGTTTTCAAAATGTCCATATGCCTATCTGCAAAAAAAATTGAAATTGTATTAATCCTGATTACTTGATATTCATGTTATGCCTAGGTAAGTTCTAAAAGTGAAATTGTAAAGAGTAATAACATCACTACTACAAAAGGTGATCTACAAACTTTGGTTGAAGTTTCATGCCCGCTTCAACAGTCGAGGAAGAAACGATCTACTCTTGAACAAGAGGGCGACTACATAGCTAGCGGTTATGCAATATCAGTAAGCAATGATGGTGTAGAATACAGTGAGGAAGACATTCTTGTAGTGTTTGACTCGGAATGTGTAGACTGCATAAAACAAGATGAAAATGTAACCTGTAAACAAAAGGTACAACTTACGTTTGACTTAAAAGCAATATCACTTTGTTATTTTTAATTAACAAATATCTTATGGTCACCAATATGCAGAGCAACAACCGTAAAATGGTAAAGACGATAAAAGAAAATGACAAAAAGCTTTGTTGCAACTTATGCACTGTCTTAAGATTACAACATGTCTTTTAAGGAGAGAAGCCATACCATAAGATGTCACCCGGAATATTCTATAGAGTGTCAAATTCACTTCTTATCGAGTTCCAATTTTCATATAAGACTTGTCTGAAACTACAGTATTTAAGATTTGCTCGTTTATGTTTTGCAGCCAGGATATTGCGTAAAGAACGGACAGTGCTATAGATTTGGGGAAACATATGGATGCAATGTGTGTGTGGGTGGTACAGATAATCTGCTGTACTGGGAACCAGGTCGAGGTAATCTTTTAACGATATACACATGAAGTTACAACGCCTTCTGACATTTTATTCACTAAAGTCTTCTAAAGTTAGTATCATTTATATTACATTGATAAAGTATAAATACCTATCTAAAGGGTTTAAGGAAAGTTCGTACCAAATGGAAAAGTAAATCCCCATATCATTGAAAGTAAGACATATATATAGGTTTTCCGTCATTTTAAATGCAGATATGTTGACGTAATGCTGCTATAGAAATTTGCTTAATTTTAGATTTTCTTATTGGAGAAAAACACTTAGTTCTATGTACTAAGTTCTGAAATTTTCAGGGTTTGCAAATAAACAGGCGTTTCTTGTTTTATTGATATAACATTTTATGTCAGATCTGAATTATTATTTGTAGAATACAAATTCAACTACTGTAATGTTAAACAAAACAAATAATTTCTAAATATATTGCATCATATGTGTACTGTTAAGAATGGAAGAGGCTAGTGTGGCTACCGACTAGATAATCTTTTTATTTTATTTTTTAATCATTACTTTTATATATTCTATTTGAACTAGCTTGGCTCTGATTATATAAAGTGTTTTGACAAGAAAATGGACATAATTATACAAAATTTTAATAGGAGTTATTTTCTGTGAACAAAACACAGGGTCTGAACTCGGGCTAGGGAGACGCATGTCCACGTAGATTTTAATGAAATATGTCATTTTGTACAAAAAAAAAGGAAGAGAAAGTTTTCACCGAATATCATACTTAAATCGCAACTTATCCAATAGTAATACCTAAAAGATGGTCATTTGGTAGTCTTACAAGAAATGGTATGAACCTTCCCCTGTTTTCTTTTACATTTCAATAAAGTAATATGGTCATATGCTTAACCGGAACTTTCTTTACAACTTTTATATGCAAATACTTGTACGTGTCTGATATGTATTGATAAATAGCATTAATTCGATCTACCTGTACAGATTGCCCATTACCTGCCCCGCCACCATCAGAGCCAAAGAACCTTTGGATCATTGCAGCTGTCGTGTGTCCAGTTGTCTTCATTGTTGTCGTTATCGGAGGACTATTGTATTATCAAAGGTAACATGGACTTGTATGATATAAAATTGAAACGTGTTTGTATCGCTAAATGTAATAATCGGAATGAATCTCTGTATAACATTAGACCAGTCTATTTAGGTATATTTGATGTAATTATGTTTCATTATTTCACAACTAAACTTTCAATCTACTTCCATCAGTTGTTGAAACAAAAATATTATAATATATAGTAAAGTTTTCTATTTATGATTTTTCATTACAAGTATAGTGATGAACCATTTGACATCATATATATATATATATATATATATATATATATATATATATATATATATATATATATATATATATTTTACAGTAGCCATTTATGAGACATATTTATTTAATGTTTCAAACATTTCATTTCAGTAAACGAGCGATGTCCAAGAGGAAAAAAAGTGGCATGCATTCTATCGATGTTCCGAAGTAGGAGTTGCTAGAGCAATTCAAAAGATAATTTCTTATCTGCTTTGACGTTATTTTATCCGATAGACAGAAAAACAATATATATATATATAATTGTGCATTATGCTTTGTTTTGACAGTTGACTTTAAACTTATCGACTTCGTATATCATAGTTCTAAATGAAAATGTCCACTTTCGATTGAAATATATAGCTTTATCTAAGATTCTATAAATTGATCAATGTAATAAAATATGTATGATTTCTGCAATTTTACAGTTGACGTTTTCCGTCTGACTGTACGACCATGTGTGTGTCAAGGATTCCGTCGGTCCGTCCGAAATTGGAAATTGCTTATAATTCAAAAAGTATTTTAGCTAGAATCACCAAATCACACAAAAGTAGTAACTATCTGATGACCTTTGCTAAAATGTAGTATTATCTTCCTCCACTCAATAAAAGAGTTTTTCCTATTAATTTGGTAAAAATATGGATTCTTGACTGTATCTAAACAAAATGTTGAAGAATCCTCATCAAACTTTAAGTACATGGCGGTGGTGCACGCGAAATTTGTCAAGATCATTTTAGCAACTTTAGAGTTACTGCCTTTAATTATCTTAAAATCCATGTATTCTCAAATAACAAAAGTATTCATGGATCGATCTCCATGAAGTTAAACACAAATATAGGTTACATTAGGGCTGTGGTACATGTATATTTTTCTTTAATTGTTTTTAACTTCATAAATTCATAAAATTCATAATTATGCCCACTTCACAAAGTAACCAATTGATGGATCGTCATGACCTTAACACAAATATGGATCACTATAGGACAGTGGTATACACGCAAATATCGCCATGATTTCTTTAGTAACTGCAGGGTTTTTGCAATGTAAATATTATATCCTCCAAACATATTCCTCTCATGTACTGAACAATCTTTTTGGCGGGAGATGTTAATTCATCGAATTTTCTTGTTTTACCTTGTTTTCCCTTTCATGAAAACGTTGTAACATCAGTTTTAGAAGCTATTAACATTTATGCTATCGGTTGAAAATTTGGCAACGATATTGTTGAAAATTTGACAGCAGTATTATCCAACGAACAGCGGTCTGATTTTTTTAGAAGAAACGAAACAAACTTCTAACGCGTAAAAGTGCTAATGTCAATTAACTGACACTTCAAGATACCCTGAAATCCCGAAAATAAGCCGGTTTTTAAAAATAAGCCGGTCTCGAAAATAAACCACCATTTCGCTACAGGCCAAAAGGGCTCATAAATTAGCCTCACTAAAAATAAGCAGTCTACTATTTTGTATCAGAAATAGTATCAATGACCTTTTTAGGACACAATATAAGATAGCAAAAGTTACCAACATGTACATAGCAGATCTATTTCCACACACAATGCGGTGTTTATCACGTATTGTGTAAGTTACGCATACCCTTTAGGCGATTAAATATTAGGTGTATTTATTTGTTAGGACAGACAAAACTTTTTAATCGATAATTATCTGTTATGTTCATTAAGAACTTAAAACAACAAAAAAAACAGGTATGTCAGAAGTATAAGAATTAATCAACGACGATGTTTTTACTAAAAATCAAAATATATGACATCTGTATCTGCAGTATTTTGGTACTCGAAAGTACGCCTACCGGATATATGTACTCTAAAGTTCGCCGGACTCAAAAATAAGCCGGTCTCGACAATAAGCCACCCAATCCTTATTTAAAATAAGTCGCGGCTTATTTTCGAGATTTCGGGGTATACTAGACATATGTTATTCAAACGCTTTGCATAAAAGATATTCTAAAATAGTTTTAATCTAGCCTCATTCATGTTCATTTCATTACTATATCTCTTTGCACCACATAATCTCACTGCTCAACGCTTTGATAGTACTTTTGCCTAGAATAGACAAACTGTTTCTAAGAGTTGTTTCTCTGTGTGTTCTTTGGGATATTTAATATTTAATAGAAAATGAGACACCATAGAAAAAAATAGGGTTATTATAATAGAAGCTCGATCTGGGATGCTACATTCGGCCGGGTGTGATCCAACCTGGCAAAATCCACGAGAGCCGAATACCAGATCTAGCTACTGTTAAAATCACCCTTTTTAAAATATACCTCCACATTTTAGTTGGTTTTTATTGTCGAACAAAACCTTCAATGTTTATTGATGTTAACACAGAACTGAGTGTAGTTTTGTGTGCGCTATTTATAGAACTTAGTCAGGACATGCATATTAGATTAAGGTAGTCTGGCAACATAAAATACAAAAGGTATTATACGAAATATTTTCTGTCTGTTCGTATTTACTTGTGATAGACAAGCCATATGTTTGACAAAGTTTACATAGGTAAAAATTAAAATTTCAAATTATACTTTCAAATTATTCAGAAAGAACAATGCACAATCTAAAGTAAAGCAATGGTAATTTTGCTCATCTCGCAGCTAAGATGTTGATGAAATAATTTACCTAGGCATACGTCTCTCTTTGTTTCAAAATAACGGCATCGGGAAAACATATCTTTTCACGTATATCAGTTCTTCGCCAATGGATGTTAAATATATACTTAAGTTGATTGGTCGTTTCGCAATGTCCATTTATTATCAAAATAAAATAAACTATTTTCTTAATAAAGAAGTTCAATTTCAATCACTTGAATTTTATTTGCAATTACGAAGGGACTTTTTTGACATATTTAAAACTGTTCTGGAACTATTTCACTGTAAATAATTGCCTTGTAACATGTGCGAAATAAAACATAACACACCCTAACATGTGTTTTCCCTTTTATCTTTAGTACGAATCACGGACGGATCTACCTTTTTCTTCTTACAAAAACAATCAGCTGAATGTTTCGAACATTTTCCATATGTTGAAATAGAACCAAAATCGTAGTTGGAAAAGGTTAATAAGGCAATACAAAAGGTCTCTACATGAAATCAAACAGTTTAGCTACTTGCTGTACCGTGAGAATTATTTTGTTTGGTACTTTGTTTTATAAATGTGTTCAACGTTAGATTATAATTTATATACTTTCTTTTCGTTCTATTCTCCTGACCAACACGTATTGTATATCAGATGACTCCAAATGCACTGTGTTATTGACATAGATTGTGCAACCTGTTTGGTATCGTTTTCAGAGGAAATCGTATGAATAATCTGGAGTCATATGTTTCGAAGTTATATCACTGGCTTCATGTTCATCTCATTAATGTGTTGTGTGACTATAGAATTAAAGAAAAACGTCATATCTTATGAACACTAATAACCATTTTATAGCTGAAAGGTAGAAAATCCAATGAAGCAGAGAGCATGCGGTTATAAATGATTAAGTTGTTAATGAATAAGTTGTTCAACCCTGAGAAATCGTTTTTATATCATCTTGTATATAAAATAACAAATTTAAAGTCAAGCACATATTGTTAACTTGGTGTTTTTGTGCTTTTGTACTTGTTTTTAATTTAAAGGATAGCCTGAAGTATCAATTTTCCAACAATCTTTATTATTTGATGTCATGCAAGTATATACGTGTTTGATAGGGGACCTCCGTGGCCGAGTGGTTAAGGTCGCTGACTTCAAATCACTTGCCTCTCATCGATGTGGGTTCGAGCCTCTCTCGGGGCTTTGAATTCTTCATGTGAGGAAGCCATCAAGCTGGCTTGCAGAAGGTCGTTGGTTCTACCCAGGTACCCGCTCGTGATAAAATAATGCACGGAGGAGCACCTGGGTTTTTTAAGTCGCCATATGACCTATAATTGTGTCGGTGCGACGTTAAACCAAGCAAAATAAATAAATGAATAAATTCCTTAAAATCTAGTGTATAATTCTTATTTATTTGGGTAATTATTTATCTGGAAAGTCGCCATATGACCTATAATTGGGTCAGTGCGACGTTAAATGTAAGTATGTATGTATGTATACTACTTGACGCCCCTTTCGGGTATAACTAGCAGGTGCGCGTCTGTGCCAGAATAAAAGTTAAAAGAATGACAGTAAGATGTCAGAAGGAAGATAGTGCAAGATAAAACTGTATTAACAAGAGTAAAATCAGGATAAAAACAGGGTGTAGTCACTTAATAGTAGTGGGATGCGTTAAAAGCATGTCTGAAATGTTCAGGATCAGGCTGATTAACGATCAGGGGTGGCAGTTGATTCCATAGGGTAACGGTGTACGGAAAGAAAGAGAACTTCAAAACATTAATGTTTGTATGGATCTGCCTACGGGAGTGGTCGTGCATATGACGCGTTCGTCTCAACGGCTGTACTAGATACGGAGGGATTGGAATAGCTACATAACCATGAACGATTTTGTAAAACATGAAAAGTCTAGCAATTGTCCGTGTGTCCTCGAGTGTCTGCCAACTGAGATCATTTAACATGTTTGTTACACTATCATAATATGAATATTGACCCTTTACCCACCTGGATGCTCTTCTTTGCACCATTTCTATTTTATGTATGTTTCTTTGTGTGTGTGGTGACCATACCGTAGAGGCATACTCTAGTTGTGGCCTAACTAGAGTCTTGTAGGAGGTTTCTTTAATATTTTGATTTTTGACCTTGAGGTTTCTTCGTAGGAAACCCAGTGATTTGTTTGCATTGTTTGTGATTCTATCTACATGTGTGTTCCAGGAGAACTCATTTGCTATATCTACCCCTAGATACTTTGCACTGGAGACAATTTCCAGGATTTGACCGTGTAAAATGTAGTTGTGTGTAAATTTCTTTCTGTTTTTTTGTTGTTGTTATGTTCATGACCTGACATTTGCTGGGATTGAACTCCATCTCCAAGACATGCTCCCAAGTTTCTAGTTTCTGGAGGTCCTGCTGTAGTGTGACGCAGTATTGTTCTTTAGAGATTGTGAGGTAAACTGCGGTGGCATCTGCAAATAACCTGACTTGTGATTGTAAGGACTGAGGTAGATCATTTATGTATAATAGGAATAAGAGAGGGCCAAGGACTGAACCTTGAGGGACACCTGATGTGACAGGTACTTCGTCGGATTTCATTCCGTCCACGAGTACTGACTGCGTTCTGCCAGTCAGGAAGGACCTTATCCATGTGATAACCTGTTTGTTTACGCCGCACTCTTGTAGTTTATATAGTAATTTTAGGTGGCTGACCTTGTCAAATGCTTTACTGAAATCAAGTAAAATGAGATCTGTTTGTTTACCTTGACTTAAATTTTGTGCTAGGTCATCAATTAGTTGTATTTATTGTGTTTCACATGACCTCTTTTCTCTGAATCCAACCCAACCAAAAAAAAACATGTTTGATAGACTAAAACATGCCACCATTTTACCTAAACCCCAAACAGAATATAAGGAAGTCACCATAAGTAAACAATATTGTTCGTAATTGGACAGCATTGCTTGCAAAAACCTTTAAGTACGTGGAAGTATGGTGGTATATTTCAACCACAAGCTAGCTAGATTGCTATCATGATACTTTAAAAACTATCTTGAAAGTTTTAAAAACGAGTTTTTCTTAAAAGATTGTCGAAAGTTTCGTCGAAATGTTATTACGATATTTTACATTATCAGCACAACATAATACATAAAGTTTCCTGGAAATATACGTAATTTATTGCGATAATGTTTTCAGAAAAATGCATAGTTTTGCTGGAATGTTTATAATATCGTCATTATAGCTACAAAGCATCTCGTAGCAGTTTCAAGTCTTAACGCAAAAACTTCGCGCTAAAACTTCTTCAGGAAACAAATAAAATATTAAAGCAACTTAAATACACGGATTTCTTGGAACGTTTACAATATTATCACGGTAGGTACCTAGCCGTCTTGTGTGCAGACATTGCCACTATAGGTAAGGATTATTTTCATCTTCGGTGTGTAGCTTAACTACAAGCACGGCATGATTGAATTAATTTATAAAATAAAAGGTAAGGGTAGATTTCCCGGAAGCACAGAGCACATTAGATACAGCCATAGAGCTATGTATCACTAAGTAGGCCCGCAACAAAAAGTAACTGTAATGCAAAAAATAATAACAGACGGATTGCATCGAAAATCCAGCAACAAGCTGTACATATTAAAGATATGCAAACTACAAACATGTGTAAGGCGTAGATAAAGGGTGAGTGTTAAGGAATGTGATAAAAAGCAAGGATTAATAATCAATAGGGAAAGCCAAGCTCCAAAAATGTAGTCTCCCTTGAATTAATTACTTCTGTTAACATATATGCATTTGCCTACAATTATCCCAGATAAAGCTTACGACGCATATGATCATGCACTTGACATATAATTGATCATTCACGTAAAATATAACTGATTATGCACGTGACATATAATTGATCATAAACGTATGAAATTAAGAATAATTAGTTGTTACAGCTAACAGTGAATTTTAGTTTATAATAACTGATAGAACGTTTTTCACGGTTTGATGGTTGGGCATCTTAACCCTTGCCCTGCTGATTTTCTATATTGAACTCTTGTCCATCTTTCAATTTTGACAGTACCATTAACTGTTAAAAGGGGTGCTGACTGAATGAAGAACAGTGCATATTTTGAACAGACTGCACAGATGTTCAGGCTGATCATAATCTACACTGGTCGCAAAGGCTGAATCCATTGTGTCCAGCATGATAAGGGTGAATTTAAAGCAGACATTGAACCTTAAGGTCGAATTAATATGCAAGTATATTTAAGCTCCTCCTGTGAGCCTCGGAAAACTTTAAATGCATGTGTAAACATTTACTGGTGTTTACAAGTGAATGCCATCAAGTTCATATTTGTGTTCCTATATTTTTCCTCACCTCCTCCAATATTTTCCTTGTTTACTGTATTTTTACTGACAATTTTGAATATTCAAGCGCGCTGTCCGTCTGACAACTCTTGTTGCCTGTTTATTTACTTTGCAATGTGAGCTGAAGTTTTTACTGTATTCACGAAAGTGGACCAAAATACGAAAATATAGAAAGAAATACAAATATTTTATGTTAGAAAGGACAATAATGCTGATACATTTAGAGAGAGTTAATAACAAGTGTACAAAGTTTCAAAGCTGTTCTATGTTACAGTTTGTCAAAAAAAGTGAACCTTGAATAACACATCTCACTAAAAATACCTATTTTTCTGTTAACAAAATGAGCCATAATTCTAACAAAATACAAGTGAGAAAGAGAAACATGGAGAGAGAGGATTGTGGTATAAGCCTACTTAAACTCATTAAATAATGACAAATAAGTATTTCAAATTTAAAAGCTTTAGTTAGCATATATTTTCATGAAATACTTGATCTGAGCAAACATTTAAACCAAATGCAACACCAACACCCGCACAGACACCGACTATCAAATGACGATAATACATCGTTGACTTTTGACTTTAAAAAAAACAACTAGAATGTGTCTGTAGGACACAGGGTGTGTCCCAACTGTTACATTTGTCAAAAATAAGGGGAAATAATTCAAATGTTTGCAGTCTTAATGGGGTATAGTCTCAACAAACATTTTATGAAAAGGATTCATTATTCCATATACTTTTTGAGCTACACGTATGAGCATCACAAACAAACAAAAATCCACTATTTTGGCTATTTCAAGGGTCATAACTCTGTAATAAGCGTAAAGATTCTCAAGAAGAATGTCAAGTGTGCAAGGCCACATTATGATAAAGACTCAAGCAAGGTTTCATGAATTTACATCAAATACCTTTTGAGAAAGGCACATAATTAGGTGAAAATGTGCATCTTTTTACTATTTCAGGGACCATAACTTTAAAACGATGGGGTGGAGCCAGCCAAAAAACCTGAAGTGTGCAAGTTTGTATCATGATAAAGACTCATGCAAGTTATCGTTCATTTATATCATATACTTTTTAGCTAGGCGCGTCACAGGGTGAAAATGTGCATTTTTGACTATTTTCAGAGGACATAACTCTAAAAATAAGGGACGGAGGCAGACAAAAAATAAGAGGTGCGCAAGCTCATATTATAATAAAGACTCATGCAAGGTTTAATCAATTAATATGTAATACTTTTTTAGTTAGGCGTGTCACAAGGTGAAAATGTGCATTTTTCACTACTTCAAGGGCCAAAACTCTGGATATAGGGGGTGGAGCCAAATGAAAAATAGAAGGTGCGCAAGTTCATATCATGATAAAGACTCTTGCAAGGTTTAATCAATTTATATGTAATACTTTTTGAGCTAGGCGCGTCACAAAGTGAAAATGTGCATTTTTGACTATTTCAGGGGCCGTAACTCTAGAAATAGGGGGCGGACCCAAATGAAAAGTAGGAGGTGCGCCAGTTCATGTCACGATAAAGACTCTTGCAAGGTTTCATTAATTCATATCAAACACTTTTTGAGCTAGGCGCGTCACGAACTTCGGACGGACGGACGTCCGGACAGAAAGACGCACGCACGGACAAGACCAAATCTATATGCCCCTACCACTCATGGGGGGCACAAAAACAGATGAGCTTCAGTTCTCCAAACAACATCTCCTAACCCACTGGCTTGAGTGAAAAATATTTCATACAAATATTCTATGGTTATCTCTCTATAAAGATTGAGAAAATTATTTTGAATTGCACAAATACATTCCGATCGGGATGCATGGTCACATTTCCCTATGTGTGTGTAATAAAACTTTTAAAGATCCTTCAAAATCTGTTGGTACTTTCAAGTTTTTTTGAAGGGTAATAATTTTACGCAAAAATTGCAAAAAAAAAAAATATTATGGCGATCTTCTACCTGACTTGTTCAAGCTTTAGTTGGGATAGCTTTTGCTCTATGGCCATATGGAAATTCTTCTCTTCTGAATCTAAAGACCCGATTTCAGTCAGTCTTCTCTTGGGTGGCCCTGTGTACATATGTTCAATCGGTTGTTCTTGATGTTTTAGTAAAATGGCTGCATGGACGGGACTTACTTTCCATATCACTCTTACACTCTTCTTGTTTGAAACTGCAACTTTGATTTTAGAAATATGTCACACTGCAATACGTTTGGTGATCCTATATCAAACGTGTTAACGCCATATTGCCTTGTTAGAAACACGAAATGCTTGTTTATTGGGAAATTTTGAGAATCGTTATCTCTGGGACAGTTGGCCAGATTTAAAAAAATAATGTATGGCAATTTCTCCATTGGTGATCCTTAACAACAACCATTCACGTAAAAATAAATGCTGGTGGGCGAGGTATTTATATAGCTGTTTGAGTAATTGAAAAAGGGTCCTATTGTCCACTTGATTCTATATACATAGAAGAATGTGGTGTTTTGTACAAATATATTGCAATTTTACTGAATGCATTGCATATGGACAAGACTGACATGACTGCGCGTGAACTGCCACCCAATTTTATCTGGTAACTATGTCATGTAACAATGTATGGACATGTGAATAGCATTGCTTAAACGATCATAATGCCTTTGTTTATCATCAGGCTACCACATTTTGTTATGAAGATAAAACTAATTCGTACAACATTGTTTTCCCAAATTTTTGGCAAAGGAATGTCTATTGATTTACATAGAAGGAAATATACCTGATATACTGTCTGCCCATTGTTTTCGATTATCCCAACTTTGCAAGTTCATGAGCAATATTGAATGTAGTACTTTTCTAAATATGTAATTATGAATATTTTCTATTTGGATAGCTGCTCTATCTATTTTAACATAGAAATAAAAGCATTATGGAACTTCATACAACTATGATAGTTGGAAACTTATTCGATCCAACATAAGTGTACACCTTTTCGTTAATTGATTTGATGATCAATTTGACAGTCAGCAAGTGTTGGGTGTGTCATATTTTATTTTGTATGTTCTAATGTATTTCTTCTGAAGTATTTCGTTACGTTTTCTAAATAATGTACATTAAAATACTGTAAGTGTATTAATATTAGCGGAGTACTAATTTTCGCGCTATTAGCGGGATCGGGCATGCGCTAATTCATGTCTAGCGCTAATATTAGACTGAAATGAAAGGCTTAAAAAAGTGATATTTATAGTATTGAAAATACCGTAATCACAATGCAACAGAACACAGAGAAATATATACTAATTGTGTAAATACGACAATAACTGCATTCCTAACTATTATTCTGCAGAATTTTTTTAATAGAATAATTTAACCTGTTTGGATATTAGTATAAAAGTCATCTATTTTTGTAAATTAAGCTGATTTTTTTCTTCGCCATTGTCCATAAACATGGCATATAACACCTTCGGAGTAGATCGCCAGTTTGTCCGGTCGCGCTAATAACAAGTGTCACCATAACATTATACTGCTTTGAAAACCAAGTGCAAATTTAAAAACAAACAATTATCACCATTCTGCACTGTGTACATGTACAAATTTACAGTATACAGATTAACACTAATCTAAACGAATGTGGATTTTATGTCATACTGTAGTCCTATGTGTGCCTGGTCGATTTCATTACGAATACCATTCAGCCACCAACTGGCTATTTTAGCGCTGGTGATACTGCGCTAATACAAGTACGCGCTAGTAAGTCGAAACTACTCAATTCAAGGCGTTTGCGGTAAAATTTAGCTGCGCTAATATAAGTACACTTACAGTATAACAAAAGTTACTTAATAATTACAAAAAGGCCCGTCTGCAAAATTAAACTCCTTCATCGAAGAAACCTTTGAGGTTATTTTATTTCAGAAGGTAGAGCTTTTGATATTCAAGGGAATGAGGCTAGATTGGAAAGACGCACACTTATTTCAACAATTATACTCTTACTGAAACTTAAGGACGCTCGCTACAGTTTCGTAATTTTTTTCTCAATAATAGATTTTGATGAACTGTTTTGTATTAAAAGATCATGTTATGATGTATTGAAAAATGAAATAAAAATACTAGGTCACCAGCTTTGTTTCAATTTAATTTGCCCCTAGATATGGTGCTATTTTAAACATTTTTCAAAATTTCTGTAATCCTAAAATATATTTCAGTAAAGTACAATAATCAGCATAAATTTGATTATCTAAGCATTTTTATAACGGAAAACAACATATCTATTTGAAACATGCTCAGAGAAATCAAAAGAACATGATTTTGTAAAGAAAGGAATACTTGTTCAGCAGACCCAAGGGCTATTTTTGCATATTTTTGTCAATTTTAAGTTGGTACTTCTGCTATTTTATCGAGTTTTACATAATAGAATTTAATCAAACTCTGCACAGACCTTTGGTTATGTCTACCTAATCTAAAACAAAAAGAAAATTGATAGGTCACCATATTAGATTTCGCTTAAATCAAATTACAACGAGGTGGGGTGTGGCGGGCATTTACACAACGCAGGTTGGTACGAAATACTCTTTCAGTGTTTGAGAAAATGACTTAGAAATATATATATAAAATTATCAAACGGCAGATTTCTTAATAAGCGGATTTTAAGGTGTTTCTGAAGCATTTTGATGGCATAGAACGATGAAAGTTTCCGCCCTTTTATTTACAAAACCTATAGTTTACGAATGTACGGTACGGGTACGGTACGGGATTAGAAACAGCTGTGACTCAATGCAGATTTTGAGCGCTGGTATAAATAACAGACTCCAGTATATGTCGGATTGAAGCAATTTGAACTAAAAGTACTTTAAATGTATATATTTTGTAACCATGGTGATACTAACCCTAACCTTTAGTCAGTATATTATACATTTTGTACATTAAATGCATGCGAACATACAATAATTTGCGAATTTTTGCAGTACGCGACATTAGATAATCACTTCCGGGCATGCGCAGAAGACCGCACCAACTCTGCAGTGAGCTACATCGATTAGAAACACAACCAAATTGGCACGGTGTTGGGGTATCGACCCGTCCGGAAAAACTGTAGCGAGTGCCTTTAAAAAGTAGCCTAAAACGTATAAAAACTTGTTTATGAGCAAAATTATATTATATTTCAGGTGGCTTAGAACTGACATATTTATCATACTGATGTGCCGCTGGGCTAAATAGTACTTTTCGTGTTTAACAGTACTTACAGATGATGCTTTCGTGTATTTTATAAGTACATGTATCATATATACCGGTTCATGTAATTCTATGCTGGGCTAACGGCGAGTACAGACAAGTGTAAATATGTATGAAGTAATATATATTTAATGCAAATATAGATGGTATGGTCGCCAATGATATGTAAAACATCAATCGATGGCGGCTCTGATTTATATTATAATAAACGTAAACAATAACAAATATGGTTAAGATTGGTAAGCTTACGATGCTGGTTCGAATACAGGACGAGCAACATTTTTTTTCTTTTTTTTTCCAGCAAGTTTTGAACACATCTGCGGATGTCTCTAAATTGTTTTTGTACTTTTAGCATGTGTAAATGTTGAGTTCTGCTCAACCCGGGACTAGAGGGCGTGGACGGCAGCATGCATTTCCACTACCGTCCATGAACAGGCTCAATCAAACCGAGCCTGCAACATTTTCGTTTTTGTTGTGTTGAGCGACCTGTGGAGTTTCCACTTTTTCTATTTTACCTGGAGAAGGAATACAGGTAAAAGGACTTCGGACACTTTTTATATGAATTTGCCTACTCCAAGAGTGAAAAATAAACTACTAAGAAATAAGTATTTAATTACATATGCCATCAAAATACATATTTGAGATTATTTCTTCAAGTCAATTTTTCAATATTTGTTTCATAGAACAGTGATTTTTGTTCTAAATAGAATTACGTACCCTGTTATATAGATATAAAAAGTGTTTTGCTTTATACAACATTGTTCCCACTCGTGCATCAAAACCATATTTGGCCAGCATATGTAGATATTAATTATACACATTTTCTGTGACTATTGTGTTGATGCAAGGGGTGGAACAGTACTTTTAAACAAAAAAAATATAACTGCAGGGTGTTCCCAAATGTAAAATAACCAATACTTTTTATATTCATTTTTAATAAATTGATAGTCACATATTTTTACATCTGTTTGTAACTCAGATACTATACAAATGTTTGAAAGGGTACACATAGGCATGTTATACATGTAAAATAGTGAAAGAAGCAAATACTGTGAATTCATTATTATTCGTTGGGTTTAATTTTCATTGGCTTATCCTGGTTGTTTGTTGCAGTAGATTGACAGATATGTGCTTTAACATGCTTGCAACACACCAGGTAATCTTCTGCATGCCCCCCGCACCCCCTCGCGACGCGCACGCCACTAGCGATGAGGATGTAATTTGTTTTCCATTTTGTTTTTATTATTTTTTGTATTTCTTATATATTTTTCATTTCTTTATTTTTTTCATCTTCTTCTGTGCGTTTATATTTTTTTTAGACACATAATAAATGTCACACGCATTCATCACTTCATATTCTTCCTATTGTGAAAACTGAATTGAAGATTGTTCTTTGCGGCGGACTAAGCCTAAACACAACAAAAAAGAGGCAATATGTGCACAGCAGTTAATCTGATCCTGACTATAGTCTATCCAACAGAAATAACGCTTGGCATTGATATGCCTGTGATGCATAGGTCAAGAGCAGTAGCTTCAAGGCAGGTCATATCATTGACGGTTTCACATTCAGTGTGATGCCACGAAAGTGATGTGTCAAGTCGCTTTCCATGCAGATGGCATATATAAATACGGCTAGACGCGAAAACGAACTAAAAGGTCCAGCCGAGTTTCAGGTGGATCTTTTATGCAGCGACCTGGATACATTTTTATTACATGTTTAAGCCAAATGAGCCGTGCCATGAGAAAACCAACATAGTGGTTTTGCGACCAGCATGGTTCCAGACTAGCCTGAGCATCTGCGCAGTCTGGTCAGGATCTATGCTGTTCGCTTTTAAAGCCTATCGGAATTAGACCAACCGTTAGCGAACATCATGGATCCTGACTAGTCTGCGCAGATGCGCAGGCTGGTCTGGATCCATGCTGGTCGCAATTGCACTATGTTGGTTTTCTCATGGCACGGCTCATTTAGCTTAAACATGTAATAAAAATGCATCCAGGTCGCTGCATAAGAAATCCGCCTGAAACTCGGCTGGACCTTTTAGTTTGTTTTCGCGTCAAGCCGTATTTATATATGCCATCTGTTGGTTTTTTCATGGCGCGGCTCAAATGTTATCTGTGCCACTGGTACTTATTCCAAACAAGAACCAGCCCTACGGCCTTGATAAGATGACTGCCTTTTCTTAGTACTAATGTTATGCAGCACACAACTATCTGCCATCACTTATAACAGAACTATACTGACATGTACATGTACTTAAATAACTACCTGAACCATTGTATTGTCCAATTTATTTGACCTGTCAAAAAATGGACCCGGCTTTCATTATATTCTGTTCGAGCCTATATAAGATTAACGTGAAAGCCGGGAACATGTTTTGACAGGTCAGTTAAATAGTACAATAATAAAACTGACCGGTCACTTATACAAGTATACCTATTCACACATGTAATGCATCAATAACTTTACATTACGAACAGTGTATAGATAAATCAAGTACAGGTTGTTTGCAAAAATATCGTTCTATTTTTTATTTATTTATAGGATTTTAATCTTAAAATGTTATTTTTTCCTTAAATAAAATGATTTTGTCACTTTATTCGACTGGAATTCATATATTTAAAACTTCCGTAAAGTGATGACGTTATATTTTTACGGAAATTAAACATTTTATTTTTTCAAGAAAATATACCCTGGCCTAGATAAAATAAGAAAAACATCTTGATAGGAACAGATACAAACCAGTTTCTGCTGTAATAAGTTAACTAAGACATTGGTTTATCATTGACTCGAAACGATTTGGGTATTGTTTAAATACTTAATGAGAATTATGCCTTCAAAATGTAGGCTAGAAGCATATGATAGTGTCCGAAGTCCTTATTTGTATCATGATTTTCTCGTGCACATATACTAAGTATTTATTGTCATTTTTTCAGAGGATCTTTTATTAGAATAGACATTGACATGAAGAATAAATTAGATAAACAATGAATTAAAAAAAAAGAATAAGAGAAATAAAATAATATAAGAATCTTCCACTGGTCGCGGGGAAGCCTCGTTACCGCCTAGATTGTTACCCTCGTGCCGGATATTCCCATCTATACCCGCGACCAGTGATTGATTCTTTTTCTTTCATACCCTATTCTGCAAAAAGACACTAGTATGAATTTGACACGAATAATTTTCGAAGCACTATATTTTTATAGTAGCGTATGAATTTACGCATTCATTCATTATGCGCAATAATATGTAAAGCGCCTCTTTTCAAAGGATGGGATTTAACACTTTGTTACGAAATATAATTCCAAATATTTCATCTCTTTATTTCCGACATATGCTGAAATAAAACACGTTTTAAACACACAAAAAAATCTATAAGCTTTCAAAAATGCATAACATCATTTTGATTATAACAAGTCATTTGTGAACAGATTTAACATCGGCGACATGTGATGAGCTAGATATCCACATTATCAACTGAAGTCGCCATCTTTGTGAAATTTGCTTGAACGAGAACAAACAGAAAACGGCTAAACATCTTTAACACAAGGACTTATCATGTCAGCAACGGTCAGTTATTTATTTTCATTGCCGTTGGATTGTTGCAAAGTAATATTGAAGGTGCCTCCAGTTATAGTTGTGCTGGAAAACAGGCTAAAAGCGCAATTTGCTGGCAGAGACACGAAGGCAGAGTGGTTAGAGACACTTTGACTGCTTGAATTTACAGCGGTGTTAGTCTGTATATTTGCTGTTGAAGACGTTGCCAAGAGATTTGAAATGGATTTCTGTTGGACATTGGTCAGAGCACGATAGTTATTCAGTGAACTGGCATTTTTGTGTCCTGTCACATGGACGGCGTGTGTGTCTGGAACTTCATTTTCAAGTAGTTTTTGACAAAGCCTTTTTCGGACAGAGGTGTTAGTAATGCGTTTTCCGAACTGAAGCTCAGGCAAATCAGCTTTGGCAGCCATGGATTTAAGCAGGTTGTTAGGCTTATTCCTTCCAATCGGACCACGTAGAAACCATTGATCCTTGACAGCAGGTGTTCTTGTGTGTGTGACCACAGCCAAGTAAAATGGGACTTCATCTCCTAAAGAAGAAATACTGACAGTGGTAAGTTATGATAATTTTATATAAAATATAATAGATCTAGTTCAAAATATTTCACTGACTTCCATGTGGTTTTATTAAACATAGGACTGGGACGCTTACTTGGTTAATCGTTTCCGATTTGATTATAGGTAAAACCACTTTTCATTCTGCAAAAACGCAAATCGCTCTCTAACAACATTAGGAATCATACTTTTTTCTGATCAGCACATAGACCCGCAGTATATTTCCGCTCAAACACATCAATCAACATAATAATATCGGATTTGCCTGCGTGATATATAATTAAAATGAAATACATCAAAATAGTAATGACTAATTAATAATCACTATGACACTGCTTGCAAACGATATATTTCGCAAACTTGCTCGAAGTGAAGTCATCTGCAGGAAGTACTTTGATACGGTCGTCAATATTTCAATATGGCGGTTCGATTCAATTTCATTGTACATAATGATTTACCGGTTTCAATTTTTTTAAATTGTCCCAGCCCTAATTAAAGACCATTTACACTTGCTACACACAACTCACCGTGTTATTATTAGCACAACTTGAATTGTTAATAGTTGCTGCCCAAAGAATAAAGAAGGAAGTGGCATGGGGTCTGTCCGGTTAATCAATATATATGTGCTATTAACAGCCTGCATAAGTCAGGCGGCTGCTTAAGATTAAGGTTTTGAAGTATAAACTTTTATTGAACAGTTAAAATTAAAAAAGGAAATATGAAATCCTAACAGATAATAAAACTTAGATGCAAATCTGCTATTGTGTTATTTTGATCCTAAAATGATTCATTTCATGTTGTATAAAGAGTTACCAGAGAAGTTTTCAGGTCTTTGTTTAGCATAGACTTTATATGTTTCCACAGGGCATCTGTCAGTTCCTGTTGCGTACATTCTTGGCCTTTGACGGCGGATGTTGGACGGATCAATACCAGTGCGAGTTTTTGTCTGGCGTTCATTATACTCAAGGTACTCTGTTCCAGTGGCACTGTCAAATCCAAGCTTTACATCACCCCACATCAGTTGCCTGGATAAATTGGTTGTTTCAGGTAAATGTTAGCAAAAAATCTTTTAATGAGAAAAGTTGATTTATTTAAAATCAGTTTTCATTTTTACATCAAAATCATCATAAAGTCATAGCAAAATTGATTTTATATGCCAGAAACCAATATTTACGTATGCACAATATGTATGTTTTTGCCAGAGCTGGCAAAAGTCATCTTTAGCCACAATTTATAATTCAGAATGGCTTTTGTTGAAATTGTATACATGCCTGTGCTCAGTTCCACCTCCTCGTATTCCGAAATGCAAAGTGTTGTTGTACCAAGTGGTTTTGATGAGTGATTCTGGACAGTGGTTGCCTAACTGACCTGTCGCATATAATTTATCCAGCTCCTCATCGCTTAAAGTGTCTGCTGCGTGGTCCCTGTTACCTTTGCCTTTTCTTTTTAGTTCTTTGCCCTTGCTTCTTAGTGTTGCCATACATAAAGAAAACTCTTTCCCTCTGGCGATGGATGTCGGATATTGGTTTTCTTGCAAGTGCCTGTTTAACAGTATTTGTAAAGAATTCTAATATGTTTGTCTCTATTAAAACATGTTTTTTTTCTATTCTGTGAAATCATTAATATTCGTGGGGGACTAATTTTTGGATATCGTGGTTGAGTCAATCCACATAATTTAATCCCAACAAACAAGTAAAATTCCCATTCATTTTATGTTTCAAATTTGAAATCCACGAATTCATACGCCCACGAAATCACCGTTTTGACCAAACCCACGACATTTCATGCCCATGAAATTAAATGATTTCACAGAACATTATTCAGATACATGTGTGGAACAGATATATGTTTTGCATTGTGGGTAGATTTTTTCTTGTGAGTTCAGAAAATTAAAAAAAAAAACAAAAAAAAAAAAAACATTATATTAAAAAACAAAGACAAATATCAAACAGGGAATACATGTACCACGTACCAAAATCGCAGCCTCCCCCAAAACGAAACCTACAGCACGCAGACGTGCACACCACAAACACACATACACGCGCACACACACAAAGCCAACACACGAGGACAAAACGAACAAACAAAGGAACACACACACATACACACGCACACACACAAAGCCTACACCAGAGGACAAAACGAACAAACAAAGGAACACAGTGGGGCACCGCCTTGGAACGGTCAGTGGCAAAAACACCACTGGGGGGCTTAAACCGGTTTATGGTGCGCACCCAACCTCACTCTTACCCCCACCATGTTCCAAAGACACGGGACAGTGTAAATAAAAGTAATCCCCTCCAGGTGAATCTCTAACACACGTAATGGAAACAAAAAGGCATGGCATGTAAAACACAAAAATGCTCGTGTATAAAAATATAAAAAGCAAACCTTTAGAACCAAAAACGTATGTACTCAATGCCTTTTCAGAAGACAGAGCAACAAGAGAAACACCCTTAAGGGCCCGACGAAACAGGCCAGAAGACAGATATCAAAAGAGTTCAGTCCTGGTAGGATTTAAAAACTGCTTATCATAGAGTCCTCCCCCTCTTCCGTCAGACACGATCAAAGAGGGAAGCGTAGTGTCCAAATGTAAACGGGTTGAACACTAAACATGCGGTATGTCTCAAAACAGTTGGGTCGTAACCTCTTTTAATAAAACGTTTTATAATTTTACCAAATACATTTGGAAAATTACCATGACCCAAGATCTTACGAAGTTTGTAAACCACATCCCCATAAAAAACGGGTTTAGAAATACCTTCTCGCAGAAGTGTCTTTAAATTACTATTGAATTTTAAAACTAAATCAGAATTACGATAGTAAAATTTAGCAAAATATTTACGCAATTTGTAATAACGGTAGCCTTGCTGAAGAAGTTTACTTGTAATATATAGATTACGTTCATTGAAATGCTTGACATGACTACACGCTCTTGCAAACCGAATTAATTGAGAAATATATACCCCATAAGATGTAGCCTGAGGTACATCCCCATCCAAATGGGGAAAATTTACAATACTGTAACCATGTGTTTCAATAACATTTTGTCTGTCGGTATCATCTAGTCAAATATCGAACCTTTCTTAAGAAATCTATAGCATTCACCCTTGTTATGCTGGACAGGACTTATTCCAACTTTGCAACCAGTGTAGATCTTGATCAGCCTGCAAATCTGTTCGCCATTCAGTCAGTATCTTTTAGGGAAACACCTGTTTAACTGTCAATGGTACTGTCCAAAATGAAAGACAGACACGTTCATTGTAATTTATAGAAATTAAGCTGGGTAAGGGTACCTCCAACTGGTGAAAGATTCTTGAGGAAGTAAATTTATGCCTGAGTAACAGCTTTGAATCAAAAACATAGATAAAAAAAATTCTGTTATTGTTGTAAATAACTATTTTAAACAAAGTTTTATTTATACTTTTAGGGCGAATGTGGACTAAGTGTATATTCACTATAAACATCCAGATACCTACCGGTCAAGACTGCTGATCATGCCTCGGATTGTAGATGGCTCATACTCTTCACCATTTTTCTGCCGGACCCTAATTACAAACTCCTGCAGATATGTGTCTAACTCAGCAGGAGGAATAAGATGCACCTGCCTGTTTTCAGCCTTTTCGGACAGAAAGGACACCACTAAAGCATCATTAGAACGTGTCTTGTCTTCAGTACGCTTGTTTTTAAGACTTTCTCTGTACGCTTTTGGATTTGAACTCATGGGTGCAAAGCGGTTGTTTTGATTATTTGCTGATGATCCAGGTACTTGAGGTAGTGTTTTCTGGTCTGAACATTTGTCCTGAATGCTGACATTTGAAATACCAAAATCATCATCAAAGGGAAGAATGTCATAAAAATCTTGGAAAGGATCATGATCAGTTGTCAGTGGACAAGGCAGTGTGGAGGGCACATTTTAAGCAATAGGTGTTAAGTCTTGCTCTGGTTGTGTTTTTAATGAATCAGCACAGGCAAATTTGTCGGGACTGTAGCAATTGAACAGTGCTTGAAAATCATCATCAGGGAGCCCTTTTACTAATTCATGTCTTGCAGCAGTTTTCACCTCTCCAGTAAAGTGCACGTGTACTTTGTACATGCAGTACGTGCCTAAGGGCCTAATTATGTCTATGATACGCCCCTTTTCACCTACGGACCCGATTTGGACAACGTCCCCGATTTTGAACTCTCCTATGGTATTGACAGTAGACATGTTTGTTTTGTAAACAATGAAACGCTGACGGAAATTGTTATGGCTTATTTTATAAGTGTTTACTCTTTTCCATTTTTTTTCATATTGAATTGTACTTTTTGACTAATTGCTAAATGAGAAGGAACAAATAATTATGCTTTTTTATTTCTATTTAATTTTGTCTCGTCTATGACGTAGTTTTGTTGAATTAAAAGTAGTTCCGAAAGTAGTTGAGTTTTTCTAGCACCGGTGAAAACACCGGAAATCCCCATCTGGTATGCAAGAAATACAAAACACGATATAATAAGACCTGAATAAAAATAGAATAAGTAAAAATCATTTTAAAAAGAAGGGCTCAAACCTACACCATACAAACAAAAAGAATAAATGTCCGAGACTGTATCCGCTAGACTAGAAATCTTTTATGGAATAACGCACCGTATTTAGAGCTAAAATACTACAATATACAAATTAACACCACTTATCGGAAAATACACCTGCTTTACCTGTTCTTGAAATTTACCAAGTACCATTAAAATAAAGTTATCGTGATCCATTAATACGTCATTGATATGTACAGTATCAATCGATGGCGGCTCTTATTGATATTATGCATATCAAATTAGCATAAAAAAGCATAAGTATAAAGCGCACATGTTAGTAAAGAAGAGGCATTAACTGACACGGCATCCTAGCTACAATGCTATGGCAAACAACTAGTAGTAAAGTATGTTACTACATCTACTCGACGTTAAGAGATTGAACAAGTGTATTTGATGGGAAATTAAACGAAGTCATAAGATCTTTTCAAAAGTTTATTTATGGATGTTATTTAGTAAAATATCATTCTGTAACATTTATTCATTTTTATGTAAGATAATTGAATTGTTCTGTCTGTAAATGTCATTCTGCATGTTACACCCCATAGTTGTTGTTTGTATGTATCCTATAACACCCAATATTCCTATTACCCCATAACTTCATTCATTATCATCATTCACTTACATCTATCACTGTTATTTATCCTTATTCTTGTACATGTACAAAGGGCCTCATCGATTTTTAAAGTCTTCCCACAATAATACGGCACACGTGTACTCATAACACGATATAAACACGGCATATCTTGCCAGTGATACTTTTCTAAGTATTTATGAGTATCAACGTATCTAAGTATCCAAGTATCAACCCAGGGCTAGAGGAAGTGGATGGTACATGTAGTATCAATTTCCACTACCGAACCTGCAACATTTCGTTTTCGTTGTGTTGAGAGACCTGTGGAGTTTCCACTTCTCCTATTTTATGAGATTTTGTGAGAGCTATGTACCTTTGCAGGTAAATTAATGAATGGTATTTGTTTACTGATTCTTCTCTTGAGCATTGTCTGCATTTCTGTATTGAATGTGCACATGATATAAACATGATTTATGTCATATCGTGTAAGCGATACTTTTTAGATATTTATGAGTATTTATGAGAGCTATGTGCCTATGCAAGAGCTATAGATGACCACTCCCTGTAATTACCACTTTGTTAGATACCACTGAACCAGTATCTATCAACCAGACTACCGAAACACCTTAAACTATCACCTCCACATCATTGGCATGTCCAACCAACGGAACAGAACTAAGGCTACTAATATCCAGACCTCTCATCTGCCTATGTTGGAGGCCCTTTGGTGTTTAAATCCTCCACTTTCTCCCAATTTTCCTCTTTCTTCTTTGGATCTGATTTATTTTCTGGTGCCTCTTTGTCTTTGTTTCTTCTATCTCTTCATAGTACTTTATCAGCCTTCGTCCTTTTAATGTATTTTATATCTGTCTCTTTTTCAGACAGTTTACTTTCCATTCTTGTCATCTGTTTTGTCATTAACTCTTACTTTTGCAAAAGTCTACTTTTAACGATAGCAACATACTGTTAGGCCTCAGCCACCTCACTCTTACTTTCATCTTTAATCTTTAACCTCTCTGACCTATTTCTTCATCGAAATCCTTTTTCATGGGGTTTTCCGCCTTTGATGTAGGAGTTCTCCTATTCACCGGCTCTGTTTCGGGTCTGTTTAGACGATTATTCTATTGCCCTAAGCTCCTTCCTTAACGTGTTAAGATCTGTAACTTTTTGAAACAAATATCTTGAAACATTCTTCAGCTCCACATCCTGCAATCCTGGTCACAATCTATTTCTAAGCATTTCATTTCTAGTAATCTAGGACTACGCTTTACCACCCGCAAGGCAATTGGACGTTTTAATGAAACGCTTTTAGACATGCTGGGAACTCTGGAGGATGAGCAGAAGACAAACTGGAAATCACACTTCCCTTTCATTGTCTTTGCATATAATTCTACAAGGCATGATAGTACCAGCTGCATGCCTCATGCCTCATTTTTTGATGTTTGGACGTCACTCACGTTTGGCTATTGATATCTTCTTGGGAATCGAACCCGACAAGTCAGATGCAAAGAACAAGTTCGAGTATTTATCAAAACTACGCAAGCGACTACATTTCGCTTAATCATGTAGCAGCACTTGAAGTTCTTAAACAGGAACGTCGCCAAAAAAAGCGATATGACCTCCGGGTAAGGGAATCAAGACTTGATGTAGGTGATAGGGTTTTAGTCCGGAATGTTGGTATAAAGGGGAGAGTAAGTTGGCCAGTCGTTCGGAGAAAGATGTCTACATTATTGTTGAACAATCCAATTTAGATTTTCCGGAATATTCAGATAAAAAAGGGTATGGTGTTAACTCCCCTAGAACACTATATATATCTTTTGTCATTTATTGGTACAGGTCACAGGTCCCAGAGCTAAATTTTGTAATTCCGTTTCTCATGTCGGAGAAGATGAAGTTACATAGAAAAAAACAACAGAACAAACTGAAACTCGTGCATATACATGTAGGTCTGAGGAATCAAGGCAAAAATCACCCGTGGGGATACTACAAAACACAAATACGTCATTACCGGCCGTCGGAAAAAAACACCAATTGCAGACCTCAGCCGCCCAATAGATCGAACAGAACTAGGATTAGATCTAAATGGATGAACCCGGGTGTCTGGAATGTCGGATAGTTTTATTTCAGTATGACCTTTTGCACTGACTTGTAAAAGTTTTCCTTTCTTGTATGTGGCATAATGAATAAAGTATTGTGTATAATATACTCGTGGCTATATCGTTTAAGATCTTGGTCTCATTATTGTATGTATTATTCTATGTGCATTGAAAAGCACTGTTAATATCGGCACATGCAATTTATATTTTATATGTTCGCGAAACACTTGAAGTGCTATACAGCAGTGTTTATGCATTTTATTATCAGCACAATCTGATTATTTGGTATTATTGAATGTGTCTGGTGCAAATGAGCCTAAAACGCGTCACTTGTAAACATGTAGTTAAGTATCTTTATTGATGTAGTTAAGAATGTATGAGATAGCTGCTTTTATAGTCAGTTTTTACTTTTCAGTTAAGTCTGTTGAAAGATATGCTGTCTCTGCGCTTCCGTTTAAAGATGGGACGACAATCATCCAGAGACGGGGCGATGTCGCAGGGCTAAAGTGTTCTTTTCATGTTTAATAGTACTAATTCATTTTTAAATAAAATAATTGTATTGTTCTGTCTGTAACTGTCATTCTGCATGTCCCTTAGTTGTTGTATCAGCATTATCCTATAATATATAATATTCTTATTACCCCATACTTGCATTCATCATCATCATCATTCTTTTACATCTATCACTAATATTAATCATAATGTTTTGCTAAATAATAAGTGTACTTCAGCAAAATGCTATTTTTGTGACGAATAAGCCGTGTAGAATACGTTTTTCTTTAAAAAACAAATATCTCAATCTGTTTCAAACATACTGTCCAATGCCCGCCACACCGCCACTACGGATCATTGCAGCCACCGTATGTCCAGTGGTCTTAATTGTTGTCCTTATCGGGGGACTTTTGTACTATAACAGGTAAAATTATGTAATATAATTACAAATCACAACGTTAAATGCATTTCTGTGGCACTTTCATTCTGTTTAAGATTCAGTATCATTCACAAATGTGATTATAAATCGCAGTTAATATTTTTACAGCAGTGATGAAAGTGATATGTGAGATATTAATAAAATCATTAAGAAGAAAAACAAAACAAAAATCAAGTTTAGTGATATATCCTTTTTATCACTGGGAAGGTAAGGCTAAAAAATATTTTATTAATTATTACAAATGTTTTTAGTTGGCGCTTAGGTGTTGTATCAAATATATTTTTTCAAGTTATTTCATTTAATCCAGTTTATTGTACAGTATTTATCTCTTATTTCAGTAAACGAGCGTTGGCTAAACGGAAGACTAGTGCCATGCGTTCTCTCAATGGTTCTCAAAACTGCAAAAGGATATTTAACCAATAATAAATTTGCAAGTGTATATTCGTTTTAAAGTTACCAGTTTTTATCATAATAGTGATTTTAGGTCTCACTCTTAGATAGGCAGAATATAAAATGATATGTGGCAGAAAATTAGGATTAATCAAAACTTCTAAGTGTCTCATATTTTATTTGAAGTTTGACATGAAATATGTAGCATCTTACGAAAAATAAGTACTTTACCAGAAGAAGCTTACTTCAGAGATTATCTGTATCAGAAACAGGAACATTTGTTTCGAATTATTTGCTAAATATTTTACTATATGTAGAGCAATCACATGTGACAGCAAATATCTATGATTGTGTACATATGTTACTTCATCAATGCACAAGTCGCAATCGCAATGGTTTTAATCAATGTGCTTCATAATCATTAACAATGTTTTGGTTTTCGGAAGTTAAGTTTGGTTATGACTTTACTACTTCGTTGTATAATTTTAGATGGTCGTCGCTTTCTGTCTCAGATATGAAACAGTTGCAGTTCTGGGCCCGTATTGGTCAACGTTTAAAGCCTGAAACTAAAACTTGGACTTTAAATTTTGCTCTGTCATTTGTAACATTAGCAAAGGCATTGGTGACACTTCTCATGAATATTCATTTTACTGCTACATACAACTCAGCAAAACATGATTCTGTTAGTACCGATTTGCTACTAGCAAATTTATGGCAAAAAATATGTGTAGCTTTAAAGTCTAAACTTCAGACTAAGTTTTGATGAATATAGACCCTGTGCTACATTCTAAAATTAGTCAAAGAAGACTAAATGTTTCTTTATAATAGAAAATAGACGCTACTGTTTGGCGCTTGTTTCCATTACTTATTAAATTGTGCGCAAGGACAATGCCAGTATTATGTTTGTGACATTTTATATCAACCAAGTCATGCCAATACTTTTTTAAAATTAATAATCCTAAAGAAAAGTGTTTTATTTTTTCTGTATTATCACCGTCTCATTTTACGAACGCTTTTACACGTACTTTTTAAACATTTATGTTAATACGTACTCTTTAATGGTATCGGACCTTAACATAAACATCAGAAAAAACAGCGAAAATAATACATTTTGTATATAATGGATTATCAAAACTGAAAACCAAAACAGACGTCGAACACTAATTAATGTATATCCATTATTGAAAATATAAATACTTATCCAATGCAGACAGAATGATTTTCCAACACTTATCAACTTTATGACTGTTGCAGTGTATACATGACAACAGAGTAAGTATTCATCTTTTTATGTAAACTGAAATGGCCGCATTGAAAACGATAACATAGTCTGTCAATATCTTGGGAAAATGTGACTTCTGTGGCATTTTTTTGTTAATGCTCAGATATTAGTTTAAAGTGTTTCTTAGGATCGAACATGAAATTTAATAGGGGATGTCGCCTGCTAGGGTTCCTCATTACAGTACAATGCGGTCAAAGGTCAAATAAGTGCATTTACAAATAAACCATGCCGCTGTGCACTTGTTTTATTTTCATATACCATCTAAATTGGTTTAAATATTGGGTCTCAACGTCCTTTAGTATTTTGTAAATAAAACTAATGATAATAATATATATAATATTATATAGAATAATATATATCTGGGAAAAATGGCATACTATGGCAAAGCGTGTTTTACTTGACATGTTTGCTAAATTCTTTATATGTGGATGAACTAGAGAAAAGGTTTTGAAACTGGTCGTTTTAATGTAATTTCAAGGTCACAGACATGTCAAGGTCAAATTTGAATTTTTAAAAATGACTTCTAAGTTAATAAAGGTAGCAAAATGGTGCGTATATTAATAATATACTCAACAACTTTTCTAACTCCACACCTGTTTTTCCCTTTATCGCCAAATTTTGACAGATTTGAATGAATGTTTTACACAATGTTAAATGATTATTTTGTTATAATATAACATAAAAAAGATAATAGCCTGATTTAAATTCATTTAACTGTAAAGATAACAATAATGTAACCCTTAAATTTAAAGTCACATAATTAGTAAATTCCAAATCACAGTAGTTCACGGTAGTTAACTTTGATCCTATTAATTCAATGAATTTCAAATTATTATATTCTGAATATTCAACTCTGTTTAGTTGTAATGGAACATCCGTCAATATTTTCAATATGAACATGTTAATTTTTTATCAGGTTTGTGACGTCATTAATGACACCACATTATGGTAGTTCCGCACGTTTGAAAAACCGGAAGTGATGGTGTAACGTCGTTTATCCGGAAAACGTAGAATAAAGCCTGGATTCGGCGTACGGAAATGAAAATCATTTTATGAATTAACTGAGACCTGTGAGTAAATCTATTACAATGACACTGTTGCTATATTTCTAAAGTCAAAATATGATATTAAAACATATGACAATTTAAAATAATCAAAATAACCTCTTAAAATTACCGTGAAAGGTCAGATTCATATTTATCGTGTTCAAATATCAAAAAAAGCACACGGACCTATACATTTTATTTCACCAAATAATAGGTTATGTGTTCATTTACAACTGTGAGAAGTTTCATCAAATTCTACGTTGTAGAAAATTTTTTATCGGCGAAAATGTTATGAAAGTTATGATTTTCCCATAGACTCCCATTATGAAATGTTGCGTGAGGTCCAAATTTTTCAAATCAGTCTAGCAAAAAATCAAGCACACAGCCCTATCTTTTTTATTTACTGAATTTTCTAGGTATATTCTAAAGTTTTGAAAAATCACAGTTTAATCAAATTCTACATTGTAGAAAAAGTTTCGATT
>NW_026460294.1:0-76938 GCF_021730395.1 Mercenaria mercenaria | reverse complement strand
CAAATATTTTTTGGTAAATTTACTTTGAATATCTCCTTCTTTAAATGAAACATTGATTTGAATATACTGACACCTGAATATCTGCGTGCGCGCCGAATATTTACAAAGTCCATTAGTATTTCAAATTTAATCTTTAGGTGTTTTTCGTTGATGCTGTTACACATTAGAACAATTGGATAATATCTCCTTTATTAGCTGGCGATATATCTGGTGTTTTACATATTTAAAGATTGAGGTAAGTACTTTTTTGAAATATCTAGATCAACAATCATGATAATTCATTTTAGGGGCAAGAATTGGCCCAAGTCAATATATTGTTGCAGATCAAATAGCCTATTTATGCGTTGATTAACATGAACTTGAAATTTTATCAGTAAAAGCCCTAAAGTCTAGTTTCTGAAAGTCAAATTTATTGTCTAAAGAAAAAAAACCAAACACAACAACAACAAAAAAAAAACAGGAATGAAAATTGCTGCCGTACCCCACCTTCTTCTGTTAAACAAGAAACTTCCCATATTTTTCAGCATTGACAACAGTTACTTTGATTTCTGTTTATGTTTTCAATTATATAAGTTCAGAGATCCAGATCATAGGGTGCTTACTTACTGAGATCTAGATCTAGTTGTCCTGTTACCAAACCGGGGATTTAAAAAAAAAATTCTAACCGTCCGGTAATAGATTTCCTAACAAGAGATCACAGAGTGATCTTGGCGCCCACCAATGTGCCATTTTTGAGTGTTCCAAATTTCAAGACTTATTGACTAGCTCAAGGTCAAATTTCATTTCCGTACACAACACTGTACATGCGGTCCAAATTCGAAAGCTGTAGCTTGAGAAATGTGAAAGTAGGTCACTAGATCAATTTCAAGGACAAAGTTCTTTGTACACAAAACTATGCATGTGCATAAAGTTTGAAGGCTGTAGCTTGAGAAATTTGAAAGTAGGTCACTGGGTCAATCTTAAAGTCAAAGTTTAATTCGGTACACAAAACTATGCAAGTGATCCAAATTTGAAGGCTGTAGCTTGAGAAATGTGTAAGTAGGTCACTAGGTCAAAATCAAGGACAAATTTCTCTTCAGAACGCAAATCTATGCATGTGGTCCAAATTTGAATGATGTACCTTCAAAAATGTGAAAGTAGGTCACTAGGTCAATGTCAAGGTCAAAGTTTGTTTCGGTACACAATCCTATGCATGTAGTCCAAATCTGAAGCCTGTGGCTATAGAAATGTGAAAGTAGGTCACTAGGTCAATCTTAAGGTCAAAGTTCATTTCGGTACACAAAACTACGCAAGTGGTCCAAATTTGAAGGCTGTAGCTTGAGAAATGTAAAAGTAGGTCACTGGGTCAAAATCAAGGTCAAATTTCATTTCGGAACACAAAACTATGCATTAGGTCCAAATTTGAAGCCTGTACCTTCAAAAATGTGAAAATAGGTCACCAGGTCAATGTCAAGGTCAAAGTTCTTTCGATACACAAAACTATGCATGTGGTCAAAATTTGAAGGCTGTAGCTTGAGAAATGTGAAAGTAGGTCACTAGGTCAAAATCAAGGTCAAATTTCATTTCCGAACACGAAACTATGCATGTGGTCCAAATTTGAAGCCTGTACCTTCAAAAAATGTGAAAGTAAGTCATTAGGTCAATGTCAAGGTCAAAGTGTTTTCTGGTGCACAAAACTATGCATGTGGTCTAAATTTGAAGGCTGTATAGCTTGAGAAAATGTGAAAGTAGGTCACTTGGTCAAAATCAAGGTCAAATTTCATTTCGAAACACAAAATTATGCATGTGGTCCAAATTTGAAGACTGTACCTTCAAAAATGTGAAAGTAGGTCACTAGGTCAATGTCAAGGTCAAAGTTTTTTCGGTACACAAAACTATGCATGTGGTCCAAATTTGAAGGCTGTAGCTTGAGAAAATGTGAAAGTAGGTCATTAGGTCAAAATCAATGTCAAATTTCATTTTGAAACACGGAACTATGCATATGGTCCAAATTTGACGCCTGTACCTTCAAAAATGTGAAAGTAGGTCACTAGGTCAAAATCAAGGTCAAAGTGTTTTCTGGTGCACAAAACTATGCATGTGGTCCAAATTTGAAGGCTGTAGCTACAGAAATTTGAAAGTGGGTCACTAGGTCAAAATCAAGGTCAACTCATTTCAAGGTTCATCTTGCCACTCAAAAATATACATGTGGTCCAAATTTGAATGTTGTAGTAATTGACAAGAAGATTTTAAAGGTTTTCCCTATATAAGTCTATATGAACCATGTGACCCCCTGGACGGGGCCATATTTGACCCTAGGGGGATAATTTGAACAAACTTGGTAGAGAACCACCAGATGATGCTACATTACAAGTATCAAAGCCCTAGGCTTTGTGGTTTGGACAAGAAGATTTTCGAAGTTTTTCCCTATGTAAGTCTATGTAAACCATATGACCCCCAGGGCGGGGCCATATTTGACCCTAGGGGTATAATTTGAACAATCATACTTGAAGACCACTAGATGATGTCACATACAAAATATCAAAGCCCTAGGCTCTGTGGTTTTGGACAAGAAGGTTTTCAAAGTTTTTCCCTATATAAATCTATGTAAATTATAGAAATAAACAAAGGGCAATAACTCACTCATAAATAGTTGAACCAGTCTGATTTTCAGGGGGACACAACAAGGGTACAAATACATCATTCTGACGAAGTTTGGTCAAAATCCCCCCAGTAGTTTCTGAGGAGATGCGATAACGAGAAATTGTTAACGGACGGACGGACGGACGGACCACGGACGCAGAGTGATTTTAATAGCCCACCATCTGATGATGATGGATTAAGATTACCTTAAATGGTATGAGCCTCGTGTCAAGTAGGACAGGAGAGGTGGTACAAATGCATGTAGATACCAAGACTTGCACGTTATAGTCTGTTATACCTAATAAACTCATTCTAGTCTGAAAGCTATTACGTGTTTCTTTGTCAATCCTCAAGCCTGTTTACATGGAGAGGTGGCAAATACCTTAAACGGTAGGATCTTCATGCCAAGTAGGACAGGAGGTAATACAAAATTATGTAAATACTGATACTTGCATGTCAATTCTAAGTGCATCATACATAGTAAATCTAATTCAAGTCTGAAAGCTATCTCATGTATCTCATGTATGTCTTCAGGCCTGTTTACAAATGCCTTAACTGGTACGAGCCTCATGCCAAGCAGGACAGGAGAAGTGGTACATTTGCATGTACATGTAGGTCCCAAGACATCATGATGTAAATACCTAAGTGTTAAACATAGAAAAAGTTAAAAAACAAATTCAAATCTAAAAGATATCTCATGTTTCTTTGTCAATCCTCAGGCCAGTTTACATGGAGAGGTGGCGGATACCTTAAATGGTACAATCCTCATGCTAAGTAGGACAGTAGAGTTGGTACAAATGCATGTAGATACCAAGACTTGCTTGTCAATACTTGGTACGTCATTAATAACAAACTCATTCAAGTCTGAAAGCTATTACATGTTTCTTTGTCAATCCTCATGCCTGTTTATATGGAGAAGTGGAGATAACCTCTTTTACAGATTTTATTGCATAATGTTGATACTTAAGTACATCGTACATAGTAAATAGTCAAATCTAAAAGATATTTCATGTTTCTTTGTCAGTACTCAGGCCTGTTTATTTGGAGAGGTGGCGAATACGTTAAATGGTACGATCCTCATGCCAAGTAGGACAGGAGAGGTGGTACAAATCCATGTAGATACCAAGACTTGCATGTCAATACATAGTACGACATTAATAATAAACTCATTCAAGTCTGAAAGCTATTACATGTTTCTTTGTCAATCCTCGGGCCTGTTTACGTAGAGAGGTGGTAAACATCTTAAATGGTTCGATCCTAATGCCAAGTAGGACAGGAGAGGTGGAACATATGCATGTAGATACCGAGATTTGCATGATGTAAATACTTAAGTACGTCATACATGAGAGATCTAGTATTACGGCTCTATATGGGAAACACTATTAGTTACACTGCTTGTTGGTGACAGGATACGGAATATACGCTGTCGAGTAAATCCATATCAGGCCAGAGCGAAGCTCGAGCCTGATACGGATTTTCGAGACAGCGTATATCTCGTATCCTGTCACCAACAAGCTGTGTAACGATTTTATCTTGCCGACTACCCTTTACTTACATGCTATAATCAACACATTTTGTAAATTAACAAAGCTACTTACAGTGCAGACTGGAATCCTACAATCATTTGTTTGGTCATCATGTTTTGTTTATAGTTGATTTACACCAGCCATAAAATGCACAATGACCCGTGTTTTGGTTAAATCACGAAACACAAAAGCTCATTTACACAGGTTATGAACTGGTTTAGATCAGAAACACTAAAAAGACTTCTTGTTTCATCCCTTCGAAAGTCAGCAGATTTCACGATGTCACAATTGTCTTGATACTTTGGCTTTCATCTCGTTTCCTGTTAAATCATTCATCTTGCACGTAGATTAAATGATCCTACAACAAACTGCTGGGTAACAAATATGCCAATTCCTTCATTTTACGATGATTTAACTTAAAACAAGATTTCAACGTCCGTGTATCACATACAGAGTTGTTCCGCTTTTACGGTTAACGTTTGTCAAACTTCATGAGCCTCAACTTAAGTAGAATGAAATCGGCAAGAAAACACTAAATATACTCTCGGAAACGATGCTATCGCTGGAACTAATAAATAATCTGACTTGATTCAATTACGCCAGTAGTGTGGCAGCCATTCTGTTTCAATCCAAATTTATATCTGAAATATACTAGCAGGATATGGAATATATCCTGTCTCCACGTAACGTCTATCGACCAATAGAAATGCAAGAAACTTGTAGGAGGCAAGATAAATCAGTCTTTCCGTGTACTGTTATATCTCCTAAACTGGTCTCTGAATTTTCAAATTATTTTACATGCACCTCACCATCATGAACCCAAGGAACACATGCATGTTCATGTTATTTTGACCTTCACCTTGACTTGAGATTCTTTTTTAAGTCAATGTCTTCAGAAAGTATGCAATAAAGGTGATATGGAGGGATTCATCACCCTAAGTGATAGCTTTAGTTATTTAATGATTTAATGACTGAAACTGAATCATATAACACCATTTAAGACATGAAAAGTTTATTCAACGGGTACTGTCTTGTTCTTATGCGACCTACTTTTGTCAATATGATTTCTGTGAAACTGATTGGACCTAGATGTTTACAATAGTTTAACAGTTATTTTGTTTCCTTTTTACAGTCCCAATTTTATTGCACTTTCGGTGGCAAAGATGTTGACGCCACATAACGTCTGATAATTAGTCTTACGGGATCATTGTATTCCCTGAAAGGAATGAGAGAAAAAATGAAACTGGAAGACCTAGCTGCCAATATTAAGTAAGTTTTTCCTGGATACTGTTACAGTGTGAAGTAAATTTATTTTTAACATGTCTATAGAAACAATGATAGGTAGCTTGGTAATTGAAAAAAAAACAACCCTAAAAAAACATAAAAAAAAAACACAAGAAAACAAGATGTTTAGAATATTGATAACATAAATCGACATCATTGACTAGTATTTTTCAAGGAAATTTCAGAAAAGAAAAACTGGCCTCATGTTCTCAAACCATTTTTTCAGTCTCATTTGTTTTTTATCCAAAACATCATAATCAATCCGGATTCAGTTTAAAATAGCTATTTTAGATAGTTTTAAGTCTCATTTGTTGTTTCATTAATAGAATATAAGATTTAAATTAACATTTGAATGGGACCTAGAGTGAATGCGTCTTGTGTCGTAACGGTAATTTGATTACAACTATTACACCGAATGTAATTATTTTTTTAGATGCTGCTATGAAACAAAAAAAAAAGCCGAGGATGCTGTTACGGAATTTTTAAATCATGCTCCATTCAAAAAAGGTGGATTGAAATTTAGGCTTAGAATTTATTGTTGTCCTTTTCTGGGCTAAATTTAGACACTGTTGTTCAGTGTTGCTGCTTTTTTATCGAGCCCGCTTGCGGTGAGCTAGATATAATCGTCACTATCGGTGTATGTGCGTGCGTCCGTCCGATTTTGTCCGGACCATAACTTTGACATGCATAGACCAATCTTGTTTATATTTGGCATGAATGCTTACCTCAATGAAAAGGTGTATCATGCGAATACCCCGTGTTCTTATCTCAAAGGTCAAGGTCACAGTTGGAGGTCAAAGATGAAATTGAAGTTTGTTCGGACCATAACTTTGACATGCATGGGCCAAATTTGTTTATATTTGGCAGGAATATTAAACTCAATGAGAAGGAGTGTCACCCCATGTTCCTATCTCAAAAGTCAAGGTCACAGCTGGAGGTCAAAGATCAAACTGAAGCTTGTCCGGAGCATCTTTCTTCATGCATGGTGGGATTTTGATGTAACTTGGCACGAATATTCACCTTTCTGAGACGGAGTGTCATGCACAGAAACCAGGTCCCTAGGTCAATGGCCAAGGTCACACTTAGCGGCCAAAGGTCAGAAACAAGAATGACATTTTCTGGAGCATGTTTTCTTCATGCATAAGGGGATTTTGATGTAACTCGGCACATGATATTATGTTCAACACCTTGAGGCGATCTTGTTATTAGAATTACTTCCCTTTGTTGTTACTGTAAAAAGCCTATATTGTAAATTTCTTATTACTGGCTTGGGGAAAAATTGAGACCACTTTTCTGTGGTACAACATGCATGTTACATCCAATTTTTTGGTGTAGTTTGACCTATCTCTACCTGGTAAGGAGTTTTGTGTGGACTTGTGTAGTATAATAAATGTACTTTTTAGACAGCTGTCGGGCTCGACATTCTACCCGTGGGCATGTAGAATGTATTTCTACTTGATAAAAAGTCAGAAAATTTACAGCATTTAAACAGCACATGCTTGAAGGTCAAACTGACCTAGGTTACAATTAAATGTATCAAAAGATCAGTGTAAGCTTGAGCTCTTGATAATCATCAGCTTTACTTCATTGTTTTTAGTGGTGCATTGAAAAGGCCAGCATAATTTGATTCAGGTTTTGTTGCAGGATTCAGGATGGTTGAACTGATATAAAAAGGTGGACCAGTGGTCTAGTGGTAACACGTTTGACTGTCAATCGAGAGGTCCGGGGTTCGAATCCCGGTCCAGGCACTGGAGATGCTCTTGAGTGTCTCCCACCTAACTAGAGGCCCGTACTGGTTCTTCCCAGGAAAGACGGCTTCGCGTGTATCGGTGCTATACACCGGGCACGTTAAAGAACCAGACTGTCTATTTGCAAAGAGCTAGGCTAAGTTAGCCGGTCAAGTCTGTATCTAAAAAACGTTCTCTCTGTTTTTTTCTGGGGGCTTTATCTCACTCTGTTTCTCTGGTCAGATCGCTCTGTGTCTGCACTAGTAGAGGTTGAATTTCGCGTCCTGTGTGGCTGGGTTTGCTATATGTAAAGCGCCTTTGAACGTGTTATCATGAAAAGGGCGCTATATAAATCTGTATAATAATGATAATAATAATAACAATAAAACTAGAATCAAATCTTCATCCTTAAAGTTTGCTTAAAACATAAATTTAAATTTCAGAAATAATTTAAACAAATTAAGTGTCTTTGCTCCAGAATCATTCTAACGTTGAAATTGTTGTACTCAAGTACTTAATATTACTGAATTATGTTAAAATAATACAACAAATAATATTACAGAAAGGTGTGATGGGTGCGTCTTCTACAGGCAGGGAGGATTTGAGCCCAAGGATTTGGAGACATAGTGACTTTAATGTGAACTTGTGTGTGATTAAAGTTTTCACAAGGGTTTTAGTATGCGTGTGTTAAAGTATAAATTTTCAAAATTGAGCTATGACATTTTGCTCAAACTATATAACTCAAAGTATTTTGAAGTCGTCTTGTTGACGTCATGAGCTTTTGTTTAACTAAAGTATTGTTGATACAGGCCCATGATTTTATTCTGTAGAAACAAAACAAATTCAATGCGCGATACAATTAATCATATAGCCTAATCTCTGAATGATATTCTTTAAGAACCTAAAAAAGGCATAAAATAAAAACATATTAGTGATTTGAATTATTGTTATCGTAAACAAGATCTGGACCTGTATCCATAAAGGATCTTATTAATAGGAATTATCTAGTAGATATTTTGCAATTAAGTCAAAAACTTTTTACGGTCTTGAAATACTTCACAGTATAACTTTAAACTTGTATATTATATCAAAGATCTATAAAAATAAATAGATCGGCAACTTAAAAGGCACCTGTGGACATTTCGTTTATTTAAATTTTGTTTTGACAACTTATCGTTAAATTACATAAGCCTTTTGCATTTGATTGAATTGAATTATTGTTATCGTTTAACTACATAATCTTTTTGTAATTTTGGATTTGAATTATCGTTATTGTTAAACTAAATAAGCTTTTTGTATTTAATGGATATGAATTATCGTTATTGTTAATTTACTTAAGCTTTTGTATTTAATGGATTTGAATTATCGTTATCATTAAACTACATAAGCTTTTTGTATTTGATGGATTTGAATTATTGTTACGCTTTAAACTATGTTGTATTACCAAGGGGTGCAGTATTCCCATATACTGCTTAAGGGATTACTTTCCTTGTTTCTGAACAGACTTTTAATGAATTTTTAGTAAATTTTATAATTAGATATTGAATCGAATACATGTATATGTAAATAAAACTTTGGTTTGCTTATTTGTTTAAACAAGAGATCTCAAAAGTAGGTTGTTGTCTGGTTGTATTTTGGTGGTTTCACAGCGTTAACCAATAACATTGTCACAACGTTGATACTACTCCACATTTTTACGTTGTCACAACGTTGTATTCTGACCGCGCCACAACGTTATGACAAAACGTTGTCACAACGTTGACACGACTCCACACTTTTACGTTGTCACAACGTTGATTCTAACGTTGTCAGAACGTACAACGTACAACACAACGTTGTTACAACATTGTCACAACGTTACTGTGCTTCCTGGGGAAGCTATATTTTCTCTCTCTGAAAGTTAGCTGGACCTCCAGGATACATTGAATATATATATAGACAATTAGCATTTAATTTAAAAGGATATAATTATATTCAGAACAGTTGACTTTGCCATACGTAGACCCGCTATATACAATAACATATGATTACAATAAAGAACCAGGTCCCAAGCTTAGAATTACTTCACTTTATTGTTACTATAAATAGCAGATACTGTAACTTTTTTATTACTGGCTGAAGGGAAAAATCGAGACTACTTTGCTGTAGTACAACATGCATGTTATATCCAAGTTATAGGTTTATTTTTAACTGCCGCTACCTGGTAAAAGCTTTTGAGCGGACTCAGAATTTTTTGTTAAGATTAACTTCCCTTTGTTTTAATATTCAATATATTATTCTATTTAACATATTAAAAAGAGCTTTTTGAATCATTCTTAATTGTCTAAAATATAATGATAAAATGTAATGCCTCAAATCATTGTCCCAGAAGTAGAAATATTACCCTAAATGTTTAAATATCTACGATTAAAAAGCATCAGAGGTTCTGTCAAAAATCAATGAATTTCAGTTTGTGACTATATGTGACTTTTTGTTTTACTTGAGTTATATAGAGCTGTTAACTTGTGTTACCTATGTTGCCAAGAAAATCAAATCAGAGCTTTGTCAACAATTAATGAATATCAAACAGTTTTCAGATAATTTTCAAAATCCAGTTTGTGTTACTTTCTTTTAAAAGTAAAAAGGTTTGTTACTGGTCACAAAGTAGTGATAGCCGTAGGAAAATTAAAAAAAAAACAGAAAAAAACTGGCCATATATGGGTTAGTCGTTTGAAACAAATATCTAACAGAATATATAGAAATAAAATAATTGCCCAGCATTCTATCAGGTCTGCAACCTAGATGAGAAAATGAAATTCTTTGAATTTTCCCTGACTTTACCCTAACTTTTTGCTGACCAATACCATTTTTTTCGGCCTCCTCCTCCCCTTCAACCGCCCAATCCACCCTTTTCTTCAAAATTTCAAAGTTAAAATATAAACGAAAGTGTTCAAACATATTCAAATTATGTTTATACACAATTACACCAAAATGTGTGTTGAAATACTGCTTGAAGACTGAGATAGCAACTGAACATTTTAAACATCGATCAAGAATTTCATTTCCCCCTAACTTTTTCCTGATATTTTCTAAAATTTCATTTGCCACTGACTGTTATCAAGATTTCCCTGACAATTCACTTACCTTAAAAAAATCATTTTCCCCTGACTTTTCAAGGCAAGTGGCAACCCTGTCTACTAAGCATATACCATCATAGGAAATGTTGCAATATGTATAGTTACAAAACAAACTTGCGAGGATCAAACTCTCTTTTGTTCTGTCGCTTATTTAAATCTGAATAAAATGTTTTGTCGTATAATCTGACACGTATATCAAATTAAGTATTAGTCCTTATTGATAAACATTAAAAGGCCAAGCGTATATTAAAAGTTTGGTCTTGAAGATAAGTTTAAAACACTTAACAATCCTGAGAATTACATTATTAAGAATTAATATTTATAAGCGCATCATTTGTCTTAGAAAAAGTATTTGTATTATGATTCTTCAGAAGTTAATTTATGACTTTTTTCAATGATAAAGGTAATACTTAATTAACTTAAAACTTAAACTAGTGGTCCAAATTTCTACGCTGTACCTTCAACACAAAATAGAAGGTAGGCCGATCGTATAGTGGTAAAACGCTTGACTGTCAATTCAGAGGTCCGAGGTTCGAATCCCGGTCCAGGCACTGGAAATTTCTGAGATGCTCTTCAGTGCCCCCCAAATAACTTAAAGTCCTGTACTGGTTCTTCCCAGTAAAGATGGCCTCGCGTGTATCGGTGCTATACACCAGGCACGTTCAAGAACCAGACTGTCTGTTCGCAAAGAGCTTGGCTAAGTTAGCCGGACAAGTCTGTATCTTAAAAGGATTTCTTTCTATCTGTTCTGGGGGCTTTATCTCACTCTGTCCCTCTGGTCAGATCGCTCTGTGTCTGTACTAGTAGAGGATGAATTTTGCGCCCAGTGTGGCTGCGTTTACGTTATGTAAAGCGCCTTTGAACGTGTTTATCATGAAAAGGACGCAATTTATATCTGGTATAATGATGTTAATTGCATTTTTAACATGTTTACTACTTGTTTGCATCAATTTGCATTAATGGACAATTCAGAAAGCAAGAGGGCCATGAATGCAATATATCGCTCACCAGAGTTGCTTACTTGAACAAATTCCTTTGCTTAAGCTTCACTAACAAAACATGGGTGAGTAGGTCGTGTTAAAGATTATACACGATAACTACTGAAATCTGTTTAAAACTTAAACTAGTGGTCCATATTTCTAGGCTGTACCTTCAACACAAAATAGGCAGCAGTTGAGGGTTAAAAATATCAAATAGTAGTATTGAAATCAGTATCAAAAATTATAAACCTGGTCCAAATTTCTATACTGTACCTTTAAAAACAAGAAATTAGGTCAGTAGTTCATGATTAAGACAATTCAAGATGAATATTGAAATATTTTTCAAACATTATGCTTGGTAAAAGTTTCTTTGCCAATGCTTCAAAAGCAAATAAGTTTATGTAAGATAAGGGAGCAACCTGGCGTGGCCTAAATCGTTCCCAGGGTCATAATTTGAACAATCTTGGTAGAGAACCACTAGAGCATAACACATACTAAATATCTATGCACTGGGCCTTATGGTTTAAGACAAGAGTATTTAAAAGGCTTTTCCTTTTACAAGTCTATTTAAACCACGTGACCCCGGGGCGGGACCAAATTCAAGCCAAGGGGGGATATTTGAACAAACTAGGAAGAGAACCATTAGATGATTCTACATAAGAAATAGGAAAACATTAGCCCCTGTGGTTTTGGACGAGACGTTTTTCCCTATAAATGTCTATATATAGCGTGTGATCCCCGGGGCGGAGCCATATTTCACCCCAGGAGTTTAATTTGAGCAATCTTAGTAGAAGACCACTAAATAATGCTACATACCAAATATCAAAGCCTTAGGTCCTGTGGTTTAGAACAGAGTTTTTCCCTATATAAATCTAAATAAACAACGTGACCATCGGGGCGGGACCATATTTCACTCTAGGGTGATAATTGGAAACAACTTCGGCAGAAGACTATTTGATGACGCTACATACCAAATATCAAAGCCCTATGCCCTGTGGATTTGGACAAGAAGATTTTCAAACGTTTTCTCTATACAAGTCTATATAAACAAAGTAACACCCGGTGTTGGGGGGCATATTTGACCCTAGGAGGATAATTTATACAGTCTTGGTAGAGGAGCATTCGTTGATGCTATATAGCAAATATAAAAAGCCCTATGACCCGTGGTTTTGGACAAGAAGATTTTTAATGGTTTTCCTTTAGGTTTCCATGGAAACCAGTGTTCTGTATGGAATTCAATCCTTCGAAAAATAAATTGAAGTAGACCATCCAAACAGACTGATGGATGCCGGACGGTGAGCAATCATATAGAAGTTTTAGAGTTGCCATCGCAAAACTATGGAACTCTCTCCCTGACAATCTCAGAAAAGATTCATCACTTAATTCATTCAAAAGAGCTCTCAAAACACACCTTTTCAAAATTTTCTACAACACATAGATACCAACTGTGACTGGTATTACACATAATAAATATGCCATTGTTATTTTAGAGATACAGAACTACGGCAAGTCATTAGTCGCTGAAGAAGATCTCTTAACTGTACAATTCATCATGTAATTAACTAAATTGGCAATTCAGCTTTTATTTCATCATGTCACATTTTTAGGGTTATGACGTTCTATGTGTGTGTTTTTTGCAAGACTTGAGTTTCACTTGAAGTGTGTGGTATTTCTATCTAATACAGTATATGATGGCACAATTAACCGGTGGGTTGAACCTCTATATGTAGCCCGTCTGGGCGTACCAGGTGCTTTAAGCACTGGTATTGGCAATAGGGGTAAAACGACCCCAAGGGGAGGGGTGCGGTCTTGGCTGTTTGTTACAACAAGGCTGTAATTATTATCATTGTCATTACTGATATTGTGGTAATAACTATTATTTTTTATTATTATGCACAACGCCATTGAATGCATCATTTATAAAGAAGCATTTAATCAAATTATTCAGTTTCAGTTTTATGATTGCATATGCCATGTTTTGTTATTTTCCTACATATCTGCGAAATGTCACATGTTTAATTGGAAAGCGCCCTTGAAAGTATATTTCATAAGAAAAAGGCGCTCAACAAATCTGGTATAATAATAATAATAATAATAATAATAATACCTTCGTCGATCCTGTGAGAAAACATTTTTTTTCAATAACTAACACTTTGCAAATTATAACCCCGATGTTTCCTCAATTAGGAAACAACATTTACTTTAAAAAAAAACTATTCGTTTCTCCCGGTAAATACATGTTAAGGCATGTGAAAGATTCACACTGAGTATTGTTATACTGAAATTTGTCGGTTTAGTACTGAACATATCTTAAAAATGACCAACATCTATATAAACATTCTAGACGTAACACAGTTTATGAACTATGTCTTATGAGTCTAGTCGAAATACATGTCCTTTAAAGGATACTTTAAATTAATAGCAAAAAACTTACCGCATAATTGCGCTAAAGGTTGCGAGAAAGCCACAAACAAACTTCGATACTTCTAGATAATAGATTAAAATAATTACTTTTTGGATTTATTTCGGCATCTACAATCCAGTCATCAACTTTGTCGAATATTTTAAGGGAGTACGGTGGTGAATAACCGATCGCATGGAGTATATCACATATTGGCGTTACAATTGCGTATCCTTCACCTCCACCACACAAAAGACCTACAGCGGCGAGTCCATTTTCAGAGACACTAAACACAAGAGCTCCAGAGTCACCCCGATCAGCAAATGCTCCACAGTTTTTTACATCATTTATCTGAATCTGGTTTCTAAGAATAAAGTTATTCACCATCACATTTGCTGTATTAGAATGGTATCGTCCCTGCTTCAAAAGCGTAGTGGCACCATATTTCACAATACGGTTTTCTTTTCGACGAATTAATTCATCTATTTTGTAAACCATTCCAGATGTGTATTCTACTGTAGAATCTGCATCAAACCCTTTACATAAATAAAGCAAGAGCTGTCGTAGCAACGCTCGACTATTCAAAAGCCTTGTCAATAAAATGAATACACAAGTCGAAAAGGGGCATAATTTTGTAAAGATGCAAAACAAGGTTATGGAAACTGCAGAGTACATATCAGTTCATAACAGGGGATCAGTTTGTGCAGTTTGTGTAGCTTCAATTAATTCCAATTAGTTGGTACTCAGATACCAGCTGACATACGAAATCTTAACCAAAACTGCTAAGTCAAAACAGGGGCATAATTTTGTTAAAAGGCAAAGTAGAGACATGGAACGTAACATTGCATGTCAGATCATGACAGTGATCACGGGTTTAAAGTTTTAACCCATTTTCATTAATGGGTACTGAAATTCCAGCTTATAACTATGTAAAAAAAGTAGAGTGATTGAACCTAGCTATGCACCGCATGTTATATCATGACAGTTAACATGTTCATAAAGTTTCTTTCCATTCCCATAAGTGGTCACGGAGATACCAGCTTACATACAAAAACTTAACCAAAAACTGCGAAGTGGAAAAAAGAGGCATAAATTAAAAAAAAATATGGGACATGCACAGTGCCTGTCAAATCATGACAGTGAACACGTGTGGGAAGTTTCAAATCATTCCAAATTGTGCGTACTTAGATACCAGGTTATACAAAACATTACCCAAAACTTTCTAGGCCGAGAAAAGAGCATAATTTTGTAAAGAAAACAAAATAGAGATATGAAACCTGGGCAATGTAAGTCAGTTAATCACCGTAAATGTGTGTGTGAAGTTTCAATCCATTCCCACAAATGGTTACTGAGAAAAGCTTCGGGATGCGAACGCAGACGCCGACGCACGGGCTAGTCCAATAGCTCTGCCTATTCTTTGAATAGTCAACCTTATATTTGCATTATGATATCATGTATTCATGCACCTGTAACACGGCACATTTGTTACAGAATATTTTAATCATATCACGATTGACCTTAATTTTAGTTGAGTTGTTCGTATTTGAATGAAAAAGGATGCAGAATTGCTAAAATACAAAAATAATTAGTATGCAAAAAAGCTATCGTGATGGTATTTCTTAAAAATGATTGTATTAGTATCATTCATAATTTCTAATCAGTTGAGGCGAACTGTAAGTTTAAAGAAGCAAGAAGAAAAACAAATGCAACTTCCATTGAGCTGCGATGTAATTTCAAACATTTAGATTTATCCACTATACTCTATAAGATATTTTGACGTCTGTATTATAGATGCAGACACATCAAAAATCATATACACCTGGGTTTATATGAAAGAAAAGATATTATTTAGAACATAACATACCAGACTTCGCAAGATCAACCGAGCTTATTTCAGGAAAATTTCCACTAACCGGCTTCCTTGATTCATCTATTTTCACTAACGCAGCATCAACAAATGCTTTTCCATCTTCTACTTTACCTATTCTGTGGTGTTTAAGTTCACCACAGCGTAAATGACTAGAGATGGCCTTCTGATCGAAACTGGGTTGATAACAGATAACTGGAGGTGTCTCATTCATTTGCAAATCTTTAGCATCAAGCAAAACATGCGCACATGTTAATAGACACACTCCATGTTGTGGATGCTCAATGAATCCTCCGAGTGTTCCATAACCATCCACCTCATACAGACCAATTTGACATCCCATTTTTAAATCTTGATGTGAGTCATTTGGTTTTCCACTAATATATACCTGAAAAACATTTTCACGAATATCAACTTTAAAACCTCCCAACGTTTTGGGAAAACACTTCTCTTTAATTGGAATTAATCCTTTGATATGCACAAACAATGTAATGCAGTCTTCTCTTTCTATCTCATGATTATTGTCCAGGTAGCCATAAGACTTCATCGAACTTGCAGAAATCATTGTAATATTACTATGCTGCTTCCATAAAGTATCAGAACATTCATTGATTACATTTCGGAGTTCCTCACTTCGTGCATCACTTATATAAGTATTTGTTTCAACTTCGCGTTCAATTACTATTCTATTTTCTTCATTTGTATCTCCGTCTGCTCTTAAAACGATTTCAAAATCCTGATCATAATTTATGTCTTTTGGTGATGCTACACTTTTTTCTGTTATAACTACAAACACAATTTCCATTTTGTTGTTTTCTCTGTATGCTGGCCATACCCGTAATATATTAGCAGATCCTGTTTTAATGTCGTTGCATATCTCTTTAGTCAACACCTCAACTTGTTCCGAATTTATTCCAAATTGCTTACATGTATCCTGTAAGTATCTCCTGTTTCGCTGGTCAACTGCGTGCAAAAACGGCTTATTTTCTTCACTAAAGCTATGTCCGCTTTCCAACAAACATTCTGGAAGAAAAACAAGAAATTACTTTCAATTAATTCGTTAATAGGATTAACATTTATCACTGATAAAAAAATCAAACAAAATAAATATGTTAGCAAAATGTAAAGGTACTGCATGATATTTAATGTGGATAAGAAACGATGCCAAGTACTTAACATAAGTATTCACTGGCAAAACAATCATTTTCAAATATAGAAAAAAATAAGGTTCAAATAAAAAGAGGGTCAAAGACCCTAAAGGACTCATCTGGGCACCAAGTGTGTTTGTATAAGTACAAACATATAAGTACAGAGTTAGGTTTCTTCTATGTTAGCCTATATTATATACATGTCACACACGTTTTTGAACATTGGGCAATAATTTGAACAATTACGGTAGACATAACAAATCTGATATCACACGCCAAATATCAAGGCTCTAGCTATAATTGCTTCAAAGAAGAGAAAAGTGACCACACTCCCTGGCAGCCATGTTTTTTGACGAACCGGAATAATTTGAACAATCTTGGTAGAGGGTCACATAAGAACCATTTGTGTAAAATTATTTTTAAATCGGGCTTGCAGTTTCAAACAAGAGGATTTTTAAAGTTCCACTTTATACATATAGGGAAAAGTGACCACACCCTATGGCGGCCATGTTTTTGATGAAACAAAATAGTTTCAACAATCCTGGTAGAGGCACATACAAGGACCATTTGTGTAAAATTATTCTAAAATCGGGCTACCTCTTTCACAAAAGAAGATTTTTAAAATTTTCACTATACACATATAGGAAAAAGTGACCACGCCCACTGGCGGCCATGTTTTTTGACAAATCAAAAAAATTTGAACAATCTTGGTAGAGGGTCACATAAGGACCATTTGTGCAAAATTATTTTAAAATCAGGAAAGCAGTTTCATACAAGAAGTTTTTAAAGTTTCCACTATATTCATAAAGGGAAAAGTGACCACGCCATCCAGCGGTCATGTTTTTTTTGGTTTAGGAGGAGATGTCGTTTGTATAGTTTTTTCTTTTTAGCTCCGGCAGCCGTCGGTTTATGAAGAGAAGTCGTTTGAATTGTTTTCTATAAATAGCTCAGGCAGCCCCTATATGCAACCAAGCGAAACCGTTTCAACAACTATGTTAGAGGACCAACCAAGAAACATCATGGACAAGTTTCATCAAAATCAATTTATTGGTTTTTGAAGAGATGTCGTTTAAACACAAATGTTGACGACGGACGGACAACTTGACTCACGTACGCTTGACGACGGTGATCACAATAGCTCACATTGAGCACTTTGTGCTCAGGTGAAGTGAAAATAATAGTCTTGGTAGAGGGTCGCAGAAGGACCAAATGTGTAAAATCATTAAAAAATCGGGCTAGCAGTTTCACACAAGAAGATTTTTAAATTTCTAGTAATATGTTTAGGGAAAAGTGGCCACGGTTCCTGGAGAATTGGTTTAGGAGATGTCGTTTGCACATTTTTTTTCTTTGTAGCTCCGGCAGCCGTTTTGTGCCACCAAGCGGAACCGTTCGATCAACTTTGGTAAAGGATCATCCAAGGAACATCCATGACAAGTTTAATCAAAATCCATTCAGTGGATTTCAAGGTGTCTTTTAAATACAAGTGTTGACTATAGACAGACGCACGCACCATGGACGACAGACACAGCGTGATCACAATAGCTCACCATGAGCATTGCTCAGGCGAGCTAACAAGACGTTGTCCTGTCTTTTAATTAAACATATTCCAACCGTAAGGAACATATACTCGATGATAATGAGTTTGCATTAGAAATACCAGGAATTATGATACTGACAGACAGAAAACTACAATATATACTGTAATTAAATACATGTCGGTCATGATGGTATATAAATCTTTTTTGTATCTTCCCCTGATATCTTGGTGTCCAAACAAGTTAGCAGTCGGAATAGTTTATATCAATTAAATTGATTTTTTGTTTCGCTTAAATTGATATCTTCCAAACAAGAGCGCCATGACGGCCCTATATCGCACACCTGAGTTTAGTATTTCTTTGCTTATTTTTAAGCAGATTTTACAGATTTTATTCACTATCACATCAACAGTCTTTAAGTGTCGTGTTGCGGCTGTAAAATTTCTCCCCGTACTTGGATTCAGTGTTATTATATTTTCTGGTCCTTTGGGATCATGGAGTCCAACCAACGTTATATGTAATAGAGTTCCGCTGAAGCCGGTGCTAGGGGGCATGACAGGTGTTGCACATTTAATTACCTGTCATGAACAGACTCAATCAAACAGAGTCTGCTATTATTCTTCTTAGTTGCATTCTTTGCTTCCAAAGAATCTTTTTTACAGATTTTACTCACTAGCAAAAACTAGGTTTGTAGGTCATGTAAAGATTATTTATGATAACTACCGAAATCTAAAACTAAAACATGCGTTTGTAAAAAAGCGCATGTCTTCCGTAATGCATAGTCAAAACGCAAGAAGTTAATAACAGGAAAAAGCGAAAGTCAAAGAGACACTGATGGTTGGCTGCAATAGGGATCACCTACAATTATTTGGCACATCTAATCTTCCCATTAAGTTTCAACACTCTAGGCCTAGTGATTCTCTAGTTATGAATTTGATGCTGTCTTTCATGTCCGGGATCCTGTGACCTTGACCTTTGATCAAGTGATCCAAAATTATTAGGGGTCAATTATTCTATTAAGTTTCAACATTCTGGGACAAGTGGTTCTCAAGATATTAATTGGAAAGTATTTTCTATGTTCAGACCCCTGTGACATTGAACTTTGGTGGAGTGACCCCCCAAAACAATAGGGTTCGTCTACTCCTTAATTCTAACTACATAATTCCTATCTCCCTATGAAGTTTGAAGGCTCTAGGTCAAATGGTTGTCAAGTTACAAACAGGAAATGGATTTCCATTTTATATCCGGTGCGACCTTGACCTTTAATAGAGTAAACCCAAATCAATAGGGGTCATCTTACTCTTCATGTGCAATCATCCTATGAAGTCTCAATATTCTAGGTCAAGTGGTTCTCATATTACTGACCAGAAATGGTTTTCCATGTTCAGGCCCCTATAACCTTGACCTTTAACAGAGTGACCCAAAAACCGATAGGAGTCATTTCCTCTGCATGACCAATCATCCTATGATGTTTCAACATTCTGGATTAGGTGGTTCTCAAATTACTGACCGGAAACGGTTTTCCATGTTCAGGCCCCTTTGACATTGACCTTTAACGGAGTTACCCCAAAATCGATAGGGGTCTTCTTCTATGCATTTAAATCATTTAATGAAGTTTCAACATTCTTGGTCAAGTGGTTCTCAAGTTACTGATCAGTAATGTGTTTCATGTTCAGGTCTCTGTGATCTTGACCTTTGACAGGGTGAAAGGTATCATTTACTCTGTATGACTGATCGTCCTATGAAGTATCAACATTCTGGGTCAAGCGGTTCTCAAGTTACTGTTTTTTCATGTGCAGGTCCCTGTGAACATGACCTTTAATAGAGTTACTCCAAAATAAATAGGGGTTATCTCCTCTGCATGTCCGATCAACCTATGAAGTTTCAACTTTCTGGGTCAAGGGTTCTCAATTTACTGACCGAAAATGGTTTTCCTTGTTCAGACCCCTGTGACCTTGTCCTTTAACACATTGACCCAATAGGGGCATCTCCTCTGCATGACCAATCATCTTATGAATTTTCAAAATTCTGGGTCAAGTGGTTCTCAAGTTATTGATCGGAAATGGCTCCATGTTAAGGCCCCTGTGACCTTGACCTTTGATGGAGTGGCCCCAAAAGCAATACGGGTCGTCTATTCCATAATCCCTGCCGCCCTGATGTTTGAAGGTTCTTCTGACAGACAGGGCAAAAACAATATGTCTCCCCTAGTGGGGGATACATAGTTAAACTGGTGGTCCAAATTTCTCTGCTTTAGCTTCAAAAACAAGAAAGTAGGTCAGTAGTTCAGGATTAAGAATATTAAAGATCAGGATTAAGAATATTAAAGATGAGTATTGAAATCAGTATCAAAATTTATAAACCCCAGGCCCTGTGGTTTTGGACAAGATGATTTTCAAATTGTTTCCCAATATACATGTACCTCTATATAAACCATGTGACCCCGGGGCGGGCAATATTTGGCCCTAGAAGGATAATTTGAACCACTAGATGATGCTACATACCAAATATAAAAGCCCTTATGACCTGTTGTTTCGGACAAGAAGATTTTTAAAGTTTTTTCTTTTGGTTGCCGTGGCAACCAGAGATTTGTATGGAATTCAAAGATTTGAAAAAGACCGTCCACGAAACATCTCTGTAAAGTGTCATCAAAATTGGCCTGATGGTTTAGAAGATATTGTTTAAAGCAAAGTGTGGACGGACGCCTAACAGTGAACGATCACAATAGCTCAATAATTTGGTAGTTTCCAGCGATGCATTTAGACATGATATTCAAATAAGAACGACATCTATCTTTGCTAAATACAGATATAAACTCACGTGATAATGAAGACATGATTTCTGCGTTCCCCATTCCTTTGATGAAATCGAACACTGTGGACAAGTCAAGAATACTTTGTGAACTTTTGTATTTATCAAGAAAGGTGTTTTTGACATTACTTTCATTTTGACAGCTAATGTGTAATGCACAAAAAAATTCAAGTACTGTTTTGTGAGAAAACGAAACTTTAGACGTCTGTTTGGTAAATGCCTTATTAGTACTTGATGTTAGTATTCCCGAGTGAAGACTTAATTTTAAATAATCTGGTGACAGATACTTATCTGCCACTGACTTGTTGAAAACAACTGACTTGTTGAAAACAAGTGTTCTCTCCTTTGTTTCACTGAGTAAAGTTTCAAATGCTAACTGTCCTAAAGCTTTCAGATATGCGAAGTATTTAGTACAATATGCATGTTCACTGAAGCATTGTGGGATATCACTCTGGGAGAGTTCGCACATTATGTCCATTTCCGGATATTTGCGTATAGTTCTATTCAGCAGGAGTTCAATAATGCTTGCATACAGTCCACACTTTGACTGTCCTAGTGAAATATTGTCAAACCATAAACAAATGAGATACATTAAAAGCAGGGGATCGGATTCAAGCTCCTCGAGTTTATTTTCTTTTATTTGTTCATTAAAATGTTTGGCAAACTCTTTCGCTTCATATTTCTTTAATTTTGAAAATGCCCTTTCCTCTAATTTCTGTGCTGACTCGGATTTTAGTTTTACTAGTTCCACTTTCATACCTATTTCACTAGTTTTAAAATCTAAGGCATTAAATTTCCAAGGTCTTGTCGTGGAAAGTGTTACATGCTTTTCGCAAGCATTACGATGAGGAATCGTTTTTGGTATTTTTGTACATTTCTTTTCAGGATGGATCCATTCATCTAGTCCATCTAGTATCACTAAACAACTTTCACGATGCAGAATTTCCTGTAAAAAATCTTCTGTCATAGCGGAAGAGAAAGACAAATTTAGGATTATTTGATTCATTATCAAACCATCAATGCTGCACTCATCAGAAGAATCCCGTAATAACACAAGAAACAAAAATTCAAAATCACCCATGGCGTTTATCGCATCTTCTGAGAAATACTTTCTGTAATTCTTATAGGGACGATGAGTCTGGCACCACGTGAGAGCAAGATATTTTGAAAATGAAGTTTTCCCAAATCCAGCATCAGCGGTTAAATATATTTCACGACTGTTTTCAGACCTGAATATGTCTGACAACGACTTGACTGGAGTTTTAGTTTCTTCCCCAGCTGGCGTTTGCTTTTGTTTTTCAAAGAAATTCATTTCAGGCAAAATGTAAAAGTCCATAAGGGGAGTGTCGTGTTCCTCGAACAACGGTGACAGCGGTATGGTACTGAATCTTCCATTGTAGAAGGCAGCCAGATCGTCCTTCAGCTCTGAAATATAGAAAAATCAACAGGGTCATGATGGCCCTATATCATTCACCTGTTAAATTTGGCCTAGAATCGTCAAGATAAACATTCTGATCAATTTTCAATCAGATAGAGCCATAAATGTGGCCTTTACATTGTTGAAATGTTTTAAATCTGATTTGTGTGGCGGCTTAGTTTTTTACATTTAAGTTCAAACAGCCCGTCACAATATCATCATTACGAATTCTGTAATCTAACTGGTCAAAAACTGAACGAAAATGTAACAAATTTAGCTATTGCTTTCTTATTCTTTTTCTAATCGACTATTGATCCCTGAATTATGAACGAATTATTGACCATTTATCCAGCTGAATTCGGATTTATCTGGAACCAAGTTAATAGCCCATTCTTACATTTTTCTGCCAATTAGTCCTTCTGTTAAGAAACTGAAAAAAAATGCAGACTGCGCATATGTTAAGTGTTTAAGATATTCAGATAAAACTGTTTTGCCTGTTAAACATGATAATAAACGGAAATAATGAACGTCATTTTGCGAAAGAAGTGTGGCGGCATTAAATATCGTAAAACTTTGGGTATAGGACCACAAGGCAACGCCACATTCCTAGACCTTGCAGTTTTAGGCAAGAAGATTTTTTTTTCCCATAAAAAGTCTATATAAAACTTGGGACATCCTGGGTGGGGCCTCTTTTCAACTGGCGGGGACATAATTTGAATAATCTTGGTAAGGACCACTAAGCAATGCAACATACCAACTATCAAAATCCTAGCCCTTGCACTGTCAGACAAAAGATTTTTAAAGTTTTTTCCTATATCAGTCTATGTAAAATTTGGGACCCCCCCCACCCCCGGGACAGGGTCTCTTTTCACCGAAAGGTAATTATTTGAACAATCTTGGTAGATGCTACATACAAAATGTCAAAGGCCTATGCCTTTTGGTTTCACACAAGACGACTTTTTAAGTTTTTTTCTTTATAAGTCTATGTAAAAGTTGGGCCCGCGGAATGTGACCTCTTTTCACCCCAGGCTTATAATTTGAGCACAAGGCAATACTACATACCAAATATCAAAGGCCTAATTCTTGTTATCTCTTTTCACCCCACGGGCATAATTTAAACAATTTCTAAAGAGGACCTTTAGATGATGTCACATGCGGTTTCTGACAAGAAGCTTTTTTTAAATTTTTTTTCCTATCGATTGCAATGGCAACCAGACTTCTGTGTGGAATTCAATTCTTTGAACAATTTAGAAAGAGGACCACCCAAGGATTATACCTGTGATGTTTAATGTAAATCTGCCCAGAGGATTTCAAGAAGATTTTTTAGAATATATTGAAAGGCTGACGACACACGATGGACAATGAGCGGTCACAAAAGCTCACAATGAACCTTCGGCTCAGGACAGCTAAAAAAACAAATACAGGCCGACATGTGCACATATTTTAAATATTACATGAATCAGGGTAAAGTCAGAAACCTGTCCCCTCAAATATGATTTGATTTTGATTTACTGTGATAAAACATAATACATGAAATAAGAATATGATTGTCGTTATTTAAGCTATTTAAGAAATAAATTTTGCACCCCTATCTCTATCCTCGATTGAAATACATTATCACGTGAAAGTCAGACTCCTTATATTAATAACCACTCTATAATTTGTGCTACAAGATCTGTCTATATTCAATACATGTTTTATGGGCTAAATGTTAAAGGTTTAAAAATAAAACTGAAAATTACTTTCTAACGTCATGTAATAAAACACTTACTGGCAATAGTTTTGTTTTCATTGACAGACAAGTCATTCAATAAGTGTATATATTCTGATGCTGGCAAATTCTCCTTATACATATGTGGTTTTGGTATGTGGGATTAAAAGAAAGAAAGAAAAAAAAACAACATTGCCACGGACATAAATGATGCAACAAGAATGATGTCAACAGTATTTGACACATGCCTCAGTAACTGCTTGATACAATGATAAAGCGCACAAATAGGGCTTTACAAAAAATGTCGGACATGAAAGTCTTGAAAACTTCATTTCAATTGGATGTAAAAAGTAAAATAAGTTCCGTTGCAGCTGTAATATACCAAATTACACGAAGAGGCCACAACTCTAAATGAAGTATCAGACAGAAAAGTACCCTCAATATGCGCATGTCTACCTAACAATGACAATGACAATTCTTTATTTGCTCCAAGGCCTCCGGCCCATGCAAGATATATACAATGTAGTTATATAAAGCTTTCAAAAACAGTATAGTATGCGTATATAAATATATACATATATGACAGTGTTGCGATATGAATATTTTCCTCCATCAATCTAACGACTCAGTATTTTACTATAATAAATTTTGTAAAAGATTCTTTTTTATTAATGCATAATTTTTTCTGTTCTTCATGTCTTGTACACATAAGAATATTAAATTTATTACCATCTGGACGAGTATAATATTTGATTGTTTTATGTAGTTTACGGAGATATCTATAACATTCACAGCGCAATAGGAAATGGTACTCTTCCTCAACAAAATTGGTATCGCATAGTTTTACATTTTCTATTTTCTCTTGCGGTATTAGTATATCTTTCTTTCTCAATTTCTAACTACCTACTCTAAAATTAACATCAACCTATCTGAACTTTCTCAAATTAAGTACATGCAGGTATTTTTTTTTGTTGGGTTTAACGTCGCACCGACACATGATAGGTCATATGGCGACTTTACAGCTTTAATGGTGGAGGAAGACCCCAGGTGCCCCTCCGTGCATTATTTCATCACGAGCGGGCACCCGGGTAGAACCACCGACCTTCCGTAAGCCAGCTGGATGGCTTCCTCACATGAAGAATTCAACGCCCCAAGTGAGGCTCGAACCCACATCGATGAGGGGCAAGTGATTTGAAGTCAGCGACCTTAACCACTCTGCCACGGAGGCCCCACATGCAGGTATAGCTCAAATTCAAACTCATTGTTTGAATTCGTTATAATGCACAAGTTTGACATTTATGTTTAAATTTACATTCCAATCTTGTTTGTAAATATAATTTAACCTATTTCAAACATTTTTTAGAAAACCTAACTCATAATGCACATTTTGACTTAACCATACATACCCAAAACCATGGCTTATCAAGCAATTTTAAACAGCAGTTACCTGTCCATTCGTATCATTTTCATCCAGTACTTAATTGACCTTTTGTATGTTGTTATGTATAATTGGTATCTACCAAAGTCTCCTAAAATGCAACATTAGATGTTTTCTGTTTAGCACACATAAACCTTTTACATGTGTAATACTGAGCACGTTCAAGTTAGTCAAACTTTATATGCCCTATTTTTCACAACTGTACAGCAATTAAGGACAAACTTTACAATCAAAAATTTTAAAAAGTACGATTTTGACAATTGACCACAGTTGTACGGTGAATTAAGAATAGAGATTTGTACTTTTTTCCATTTAACACATAGGTCATGAACCATACAATTTATAGATAACTGTCTAGTAAATGTCAATCCAACATAACAAAATTAATTTACAACTTCAATCTCAGCATCTTTATATTTCCATTTTTCATTTCTCGCAAGTACACCGCCATTTTTAAAGACTACAGTTTAGTTTTGCCTTCATTTACTTTTAATTTAAATGCATCACAAAAATCTGACGAAATGTTCAGTTGCCTTTGAAGTCAAAACACTGTGTCTGCTAATGATGCAACATCATCTGCGAAAAGGAATAACTAAAAAGTATTCGGTTGCAATTGTATATCACCTACGTTATTATTTGAAAGACAACGTTCTAGTTCATCTATAAGAAACACAACAAGATAGGACTGGCTAGACAGCCCAGTTTTAGGCAGATCGTACTTTGTATATATTTACTTCTTAAACAATTACATCTAACGCATGCCTTAACATTATGATACATACTTTGGAAACTTTTAAACAAATAACCTTGAATACCATTTTCCTTTAAATTACTCCATAGAATCTGCCTATTTATAGTGTCAAAACACTCATGAAAGCCACAAAAGTCTCTGTCTCTTTTTACTTAAAATGCGGGCTGTAACAGACTTTAAAATAAAGGCATTATCAACAGTTGAATAACCTGTTTTAAATCCGGCTTGATTTTCCGAAATCTTATGGTACATTTGTGCATAAAAATTTGACCTCGAGACAAGAATTCCACAATATAGTTTACTCAAAACAATTTGTAACGAGATAGTTCTCTACATTATTTATGTCTCCATTCTTATGAAGTGTTATTATGATAGATTCACGGCAACTTTCAGGATATTCACCAGTAGTAAAAAGCCTATTAAACAATTTTACTAAAATCTGAATAATACTGTCAATACCATAAATAAAGAATTCTGGCAATATGATATTCCTTACTTGAGATGATTTATTACAAGTCTAACTTCATTTCCATCATTTCTGAATTGAATATATAATTTTGAACATCATTATTTGGTTCATCTATCGAAATATCAATGTTTCCTTTATTATTTTCGTTTGCAACTGCAAGATGTAATACACCTTCAAAATGTTCTTTCCATTGAGAAGTGCTTATATTATTACTTCTTGTTTGATAATGACATGTAATTTGATTAAGTTTTGACCAAACAGATCGATGTAATTTACTTCATTTGAAAGCTGGTTTAACTGTTTCGCATAAAACTGTTTACAATTATTTTCACATAATTTTTTGTAATATTTCCTAGCCTATATGTAAGACCTAAGATTTTCATCATTTCTTTGATGTCTGTATTTTCACAATTTTTGATACTTCAAATGTTTTGAAATTTTACATTCTTTATTAAACAATCATGGATTTTTATCAGCGGTTCTCTCGCGTCAAAAGAATGTTTAAACTGTTTACCAACTTCTCTTAAAATTTCAACAAAGTTAGATACGGTGTCATTAATATTATTTTTTTGGGTTGTCTATTTCAAATAAAAGATTGTTGAGTACATCCTATGAGAATGTCTCCTCAGCTTTATTTTGAAATGGCAGTTTATGTGTACAGTTTAGTTTATAAACAGTCTCTTTTATATGAAGATAGGTCTCTTTATTATCTTATCAGCTGGAACGTTTAACTCCGCATTTATTCCAAAATGTTAGATTCTCCTCGTTCGGCTACTCAAAGGATGACGTATACCAAGTTTGAAATATTTCAAAGTCAAAAAGGGCCATAAGGCTTAATTCCAGAAAAAGTAAACAGACTTAAGGTCAAGAAGGCGGAAAGCAACGTCATCTTGCAGAACGTCGTACATTATACAGCTTGACAATGTCTAAACGTACCAGACGTTGTATGTTAAAAACGTATGCGCATTTCCACTTCATGCTTATGATGTATCATGTTGTATATCAAGTTTTATATGAATTGTTTTGAAACTTTTCAAAGTATGCGCTTTGCACATTGTGGTAAATCCAAATAAAATAATATGTGTGGTTCAAACGGACTCTTTTTTCCCCAGCCGACCCTAACTTCTTTATTGTTATCAAAGAAAATATCGGATCGGTTGACCCGAGGCTCAGTTCCGGGTTTCGACCCACGAAAAATCGAGAGAAAATCTTATTTGACCGGCACAGAAAATGTAATATGCGTCGGCTTGACCCGTGAAAATTTTCTTTGAAGTGTCTCGAGTTTGAAAGTTTTGCCTCTTATCAATCAAAATCCCGGTGAATTTCAACATTGTTCGCCGCCACAAGCGGAAGTATGGCAGTATGCGGAGCGTTGTATATTTATTAGCTACAGACAGATGTCAATTACACCACTCGCCGACTGACACGTAGTCATTTCGCGCTTTGTATTTAGTAAAATAATGTTCGTCTTTATCAAAGGTGTTTATTGATCAGTGTGTAAAAGTTTATTGATGAACAATGCGAAGAACAGCCAAATAACAAAACAAAAAACACCAAATCATAGAAAGAAAGAGCTTTATAGCATGAAAATTGAACAGCATGTAAAACACATATGTTACTCTACGAAACAATGTCAGTCTACTGATATAGATATTTATTATCGGAAAAGGGCTGCCTGAAGCACAGACACTCGCATGCACTGATATTCATATATTAGCCTGTACCTAATGTTTTTTTCTTTTGGTTTTAATACGTGCACCAGTACTCCCTGTATTCAAAAAGTTGAATTACTGTAAGAGAATACCTATTATAAATAATGTTAAAATGTTGGGTTTTGGCATATTATTCAAATATAAGGTATATCTTTTGATTTGAACCACTGAATTATTTTTGGCTATCTAGCGTTTAGCATGCACTATCTCCCTAACTGTTGTCTTTTTAAGTTTTGATAAAAATAAATGGAAAACACAAGGTCCAAAACAATGACACTACATTAAATCATAGAAAGGACCTTATTGACAATCTTCATGTCAGATTTATAATTAAAAAAAATAAAATTGTATTTCTGTATGAAAAGCAGGTACTTCATAAGTGGCTTACTGGCTACATGAACTAAATCTCTCTCTCTCCTCTCTCTCTCTCACCCGCCCCCCCCCCTCTCTCTCTCTCTCTCTCTCCCCCCTTCTCTCTCTCTCGGTATATTTAATATAAAAAAAGTACAGAACGGGAATCCAATCTTTTATGTTAAAGGGAGCACCAACCCAGTCTTTCTTTCATTTCTGTAACACAGGACAGAGGTCAGAAAGCACTTGTGACCATCAAAGTGCACGACGCTGAACAAATTCTAGATTATATGTTTGCTTTAATGTATGGGTGCAAGATGATAGATGCATATTCTAGCTGGGTACGGTCTAGTATTTTCTATGCTAATCTTTTAACGTTTTGGTTGGTTGTTTTGATGTTTCCTTTTATGAAATCAAGAGTTTGAATAGCATTTAAAAATATATAACAGATATGTTTATTCAAATTTAGATCTGTCACACCAGGATATTTTGCACTGGGAATTAATTCTAAAATATGGCCATGGACTAAATATTTGGTTTTGATAACAGTTTGATTTTTGTGATGTGTAGTACCTGGCATTTAGAAGGATTAAACTCCGACACCCACTCTTTTTTCCATTTTTCTAGCTTGTTAAGATTTTACTGGAGGACTTTGTTGTTGACATTGAGAGAAATGATATCATAATAAGGTGGACTACGTTATAGTCGGACTTGAGACTTGATTGAAGATGGGAATAGTTAATATAAAATAGAAAATACAACAGTCCAAGATGGAATCTTATGAGACACCAAATGTCATTGGTATTTCTCTAGAATGTCGCCCTCAAAAACTACAAATTGACTTTCTGTCAAGTAGAAATGCATCAGACCACTTGAAGACTTAGACAGACACTATAATCTGGAAGTTTCAGAAGAAGCCTTATCAAAAGCTTTACTGAACTAGAGCAGAATTAAGTCAGTTTGTTTACAATTGGAAATGCTGATAATATCAGCTTAATCTATTAACTAAATCAGTTGAATGTCACAATTGTCTCTTCCGGAAAAGGCCATTTTCGTTGGTCATATTATGTTATGCTTAGAAAGCTGGCAAAAAATGATTTAGTGTCTACAAGTTAATGTAATTAAACTTTTAATGATGCGGTTCACATGGGTTCCCCTTCTTAAATAGTTGGCAAAGCTTTGTCCAGTTTGTGAAACAGTACCGAGAGTAGGTTGTTGGTATAACGTCTGGCTCAGTTGTCATGGCTTATTTTAAACCCATTTTGTTCTTCACAGAAAGTGATTAATTGTTTGGTGAATAGATTATAATTATAATTTGAAATGAATGTATAGTACAGGTTTGTGGTCTATAACAGTGACTTGTAAAGTTATTCTAACTCTGCGTAGAGCTGCTAGGTAAAAACTGATAGAGTATCACCAAAGCTGAGGTATTACATTTACATGATCTTCACCGACGTGGATTACAAGTCCTGCTTTGGTGTAGAAATCTTTCGGTTGAAGAATTTATCCTGGTACATGGAAGGTAGGTGGTTCTACTCAGGTGTCTAAATGAAGGTGATTCTACACAGGTGTCTAATGAGATAATGCTTGCAAGCGCACCTTACTTATTCCCCCAACAATATCAGAAGTTTGAAAAATGCCAGTAACACTTTAATTCTGTGAATGTGACTCCGTTCATAATACAAAAAAAAAACAAATTTCAATGTAATCTCACTGAATATTCATGAATAATCACAAAATTAGGTCCATGTCTTTGTCAAGACACAAAAAATAAGTGTTTAGTAATAGACAAAATCAGTTTTTACAATTTCTGGAGCTTTATCATGATTTTGGGAAAAAATGTAAAAAAGTTACATATGTTCCTTTTGATGCATTTGCAATAGCTTATTTTTATAGTTCCCCCATGAGTGTTTAGTGCATGTAGATTTGGTCTTGTCCGTGCGTCCGTCCGTGCGTCGGTGCGTCCGTCCGAAGTTCGTGACGCGCCTAGCTCAAAAAGTATTTGATAAAAACTCATGAAACTTTGCATGAGTCTTTATCATGATATGAACTTGCGCATCTCCTAATTTTTGTTTGGCTCCGCCCCTATTTTCAGAGTAAAGTCCCCTGAAATAGTCAAAAATGCACATTCTCACCTTGTGACCCGCCTAGCTTAAAAATTGTTCATATAGATTCATGAAAACTTGCATGAGTCTAAATCATGATATGGACTTGCGCACCTCTAATTTTTCATTTGAGACGGCCCTCTTTTTCAGAGTTATGGTCCCTGAAATAGTCCAAAACGCACATTTCACCCTGTGACGCACCTAGCTAAATTGTATTTAATATAAATCGTGGAAAATTTGTCTTTATCATGATATAAACTTGCGCACCTCTTATTTTTTGGCTGGCTTCACCTATTTATTTTTATGATATACTCCTAAATCCTGAATACAGAAATGTTACTCTTCAAGAATATTAGGCTTAGCCTATTAGACTTTACCATGATGAAAAAATATATGAAAAAAATACCTTTTTCAATTTGCAACTTTAAACTGGATTTATAGTTTACTATCGGATGTAACATCATGTTCGAAACTTGTGATCATATGTGTTTTTTTTTATATAAAGTTAGTTTGAACTGTAAATTACAAAATGTACAGATTACATCAAAGGAAGGCAAGTGCCTGAAAATTTTATCAGAGTGACGTTTTTCCAGGCCTGTGTTCTGGACTTAGTAATATACAGAATGCATAAATAAACTTTTTATATATCTGCTACGTTTACTCGTATTCCCAGGTACTTTTCAAATCTGAATCCCCAGGTCCTCTGATTGTTAATATTTTTCACATGTCAAACGTTCACTTTGCAAGTTATGTTACTGTGAACAAAAAAATAAAAGAACGAAAGAAAAAACCAGATCAGTAGAAGAAAGCAATGTGGTAGCAAGTAAAGATTTCATGAAAAGAAAGTTAACATGCTACTGGGGGTTATTAATAACATAAGCACATAAAAAGCACCGGTATGTACTGATACATCATTGTTACAATACTAAAAACTTATCTCAACCTACCTACCCTATTTTTGGGTCATGTATCAGGACCCACACATATTTTTTTTTTCCTAAACATTTGTGTCAAGTTTCTTCGAAACCGTTCAAGGGGTTCAAGAGTTACAGAGTGGATACGAAATTGATAACGAACTGACAGATAGACCGACGGACGGACACCGGCAGCATAACATAAAACCTCCCTTTGGGCGTATAAAAGATCTGTTTTACCCAGATACCAAAACACACAGTTGATTACAAACATAAAATGAAAAATAATAGGAAGTCCCAAGTAAACATTTAGCACAAAAAAAAAAAAAAATAACAGTGCAGTCAAGGACATGTGTATCATTGGGAAGCGTGAACTTCATTATTATAACCAAATCCACCAAATCCATTGACTATGTCAAAGCCCACCCGCTTCGCTTAGTAGGAAGAGCGCCATAGTACGGATCGAAGGGTCGTGACCTCGATCCCCAGGCGAGGTGCATTTTGTCTGTAACAATTTGATAAAAGATATTGTGTCTGAAATCATTCGTCCGCCATATAATCTGCCCGCCTGTTATGTTGAAAACCCCAAACAAGCAAACAAACAAGTAGACTTGTTAAAGATTTTTTGCTTCATTATTTTCTTTTATTGTTTCTTTTTTAAAGTTAATAGTCGTTCTTAGTTGCAATAATCGAGTAAAAAATATAACGTGATTCTTATATATGCCAGAAGTCTCAGTGTCGTTTTATACCAACATAGACGCACAAGAAATAACATTTCGTATGTTATTTTTTAAAAACTTTTCTGGGGAATGGAACTGTTTTACAGGACAAAGAAGTTAAAAGATCAAAACTGTTGCTCATGTGTAAAGCTAAAACAGCATAATCGAGTACACTTTTTGTGAAATGTATCACTTTTCTCGTTTCTTTAGTATCGCACATATATGAGCTTTTAAAATGACATAGTTAAAATGTATACGTGAATTACTAGAATTAAAATATGAAAGTAGAGCTATCACTGAAGGTGGTGTATGTACCCCCCGAACGCACAGACACAGTACATTGCAATTTGACATACACAATGTAATGTTACAATAAAAACAAAATCAATAACGCTGATGAGCTAAATTTGTAATTGAGTGGTCTTCCTTGGTGAAATGTAACAAAAAAATGCGGTGTTTCTAGCTGTCAATGCCCGCAAATACAACGAAAAATATGCCCGGGAATACATCGAAAATTGAACCTCCGCGAATATAACCCGCTATACAGTATGCGTGATATACAATTGTTCTGAATTATAAGCTGATTTTTTCGAGCTTTTTGCAGAACTTTAATCAATCAATATTTCAACGAGAGGGCTATGATGGCCCTATATCGCTCACCTCAGATTAATTGCTTGCTTAAACAAATTTCTTTCATAAAGCTTCAAAAACAAAAACAATTATGTGAGTAGGTCATGCTAAAGATTATTCAAGATTATTAGTGGAAATTTTTAAAAAAATATACAGGAGGTCCATATCTCTTTGCTGCAGCTTCAAAAACAAGGAAGTAGGTCAGTAGGTCAGGGTTAAGAATAATGATGATGAGTATTGAAGTCTTTATCAAAAGTTATACGTATGGGCCAAATTTCTTTGCTTACCTTAAAAACATGAGACAAGTATTGAACTTTGTATCGAAGTTTATACATGTAGTCCATTTTTTCCCTGTGACTTCGAAAACGAGAAAATAGGTCATTAGGTCACAATTAAGGCTATTCAAGTTGAGTATTGAAATCCCTATTAAAGATTGAACAGGTGGTCCAAATCTCTTTGTTGTAGCTTCAAAACATGAAAGTTGGTCACGCTTAAGACTATTTGAGACGAGGACTGAAATCTGTATCGAACATTATACATGTGGTCCAAATCTCTTTCCTGAAGCTGTAAAAACTAACTAGAATGTATCTGTAGGACACAGGGTGTGCCCCCACTGACTGGTACATTTGTCACAAATATGGGGCAATAATTCAATTGTTTTCAGTCTTAATGGGGTATAGCCTCAACAAACATTTTATGAAAAGGTTCATTATTCTAGGCGCTATACTTTTTGAGCTATGAGCAACACAAACAAAAAGTCCACTAATGTGGCTATTTCAAGGGCCATAACTCTGTAATAAAAGCTAAAATTCTCAAGAAGAATGCCAAGTGTGCAAGGTCACATCACGATAAAGACTCCAGCAAGGTTTCCTGAATTTACATCTAATACTTTTTGAGCTAGGCACATAATTAGGTGAAAAAGTGCATTTTTTTTTTAATTTTTCAGGGGCCATAACTTTAAAAATAGGGGGAACCAGCCAAAAATTACAGGTGTGCAAGTTTATATCATGATAAAGACTTATGCAAGTTTTCAACCATTAATATTAAATACTTTTTAGCTAGGTGCGTCACAAGTTGAAAATGTGCATTTTTGACTATTTCAGGGGCCATAACTCTGAAAATAGGGGGCGGACCCCCCCCCCCCCCCCCCCCAAAAAAAAAGGAGGTGCGCAAGTTCATATCATGATTAAGACCTTATTTTTTATCTTATATGTCTCAGCTGGAACTTGGCATAGGAATCATTAAACATTCTGACAAAGTTTCATGAAAATAGGGTCATAAATGTGGCCTCAAGAGTGCTAAAAACCTTTTCCTGTGATCTGATCGGGTGACCTGGTTTTTGACCCCAATATGACCCAGCTTTTAACATGGCCTCGAAATCACCAAGATAAACATTTTGACCAAGTTTCATGAACATAGGGTCAAAAATGTGGTCTCTGGGTTGTTAACAAGCTCTTGCTTTGATTTAATCTGAATAACTAGTCTTTATCCGGCATAACTAGAAATCATCAAGATTGTCAATCTGTGCGAGTAGGTATCAGATCAAAGCATAACTAAAACATATATGGCTGAAAGTGCCAAAATTGATTTTTTTCCCTTTCAAGGTTAGTTCCCATGATGGAAATTGGCCAGTTTTCGAAAGGAACCGATACCTTAAGTTGTGTGTAAGTGTGGTTAAATTCAAATATAAAATGTCACTTCTATCGTGTTCACGAGATAAAAATTTACAAATTTTGGCTCTTTCAGGGGTCAATCAGGGCCTGTATCTCCAGATCCTATGAATAGACCTGACAGATTCATTATGGAAACCAATAGTTACGGTTCTTGAATATATTCTACAAGTTTGTACCAAATACAACCATAAATAAAGTCTCTATATGGCTGCCAGGCCAAAATAGCAAATTTTGACCCTTTAAGAGGCCATAACGATGGAACCCATAACGGAATCTGGCCAGTTTTCGAAAGGAACTGATATATTATGCCAATACAAGTTGTGTGAAAGTTTGAATAAAGTTGATGGCAAAATGTGGTCTCTATCGTGTTCACAAAAACAAAGAAAAATATCAAACAGGGAATGCCACGCACCAAAAGTGCAGCCTCCTCAAAACGAACCCCCCAGCACGCAAACGCGTGCACCACACACACACACACACACACTCAAGCCAAAATTAGATATTTTTTTGCTCTTTAAGAGGCCATAACTCTTGAAGCCTTGATGGGATCTGGCCGGTGTTCGAAAGGACCAAAGATATTATGCCAGTAGAAATTTTATGCAAGTTTGATTAAAGTTGATTGCAAAATGTGGTCTCTATCGTGTTCGCAAGACATTGTGGACGGACGACAGACGGACGGACGATGGACAAAATGCGATCACAAAAGCTCTACTTGACAGGTAAGCTAAAAGTAAAAAAAAAAAGAAACATTTTGATCTCCGTAGGATTTGAACCAACGCCCTTCCGTCCTACTGACTATAAAGTAGCTTTGGGCCCAATGCTCTAGACCACTGCACCACTGTGGGATTTTACAAGTGTGAAGATTAAATGAATAATCCTGATCTTGAACTTGACCCCAATGACCCCATTTAAAATCCCTACCTTATTTTTTCTATAAGCCACCTATAGGCCAAGTTTAATTCCAATACATCACTGTAAAACTAAACTTATTGAACAGAAACCATTTTTCTATTTTTAGACCTTGACCTAAATGACCCCAAATGCAATTCCAACCCTTGTATTTTTACTTACTATCTACAGGCCAAGGTTGATGTCTGTGGATTGTTCCAAACTACTTTGCTTGTTTGATTTGGGTTAAACACTATATCAGTCTACAAACAAAGGGCAGTTAACATAACCAGTGTTATTGAATTCTGTACCAGTACAGACCTGTTCTCCACAAAAAACTGCAATTTTCCCACATTAATCAGAGGTGGAGGAATAAGAATTTTAGACACAATGTCGGGTATCAAATTGGCATGGAGAACATACGCCCCGCTCGATTATCGAACTCACGACCCGGCATATGGTAGACCAACGCTCTATCTACTGAGCTAAGGGGGGGGGGGGGGGGGGGGGGGGGGAGGGCTTTGTTCCAAACTAAAGTTATTGTGCGGAAATTAAGTTTCACAACCACCCAACTGTCCGCCAACCTCCTATCCAACAAAATTCCTCAATCTAATAAACCTGATTAAAAAGGGAATGACCTTGTTTAAAAAGGGAATGAAAACAAATATTTCTAACAGGAGTTACCGGGTATGGGTACAAAACATGATGATGATAAATATTGATGGAATAAATAAAAAATGAAAACAAGAAGGTCATGATGGCCCTATATCGCTCAACAGAGTTGATCTGGCCTACTGATAAAATATTTAACCTCACATGACCCAGTTTCAAACTTGGTCAAGAGATCATTAAGATAAACATTCTGACAAAGTTTTAAAAAGATCACAATTGTGGCTTAAAGAATGTTAACAAGTTTTTATTTGATTTGACCGGGTGACCTAGTTGTTGATCCCATAAGACCCTGATCCGAACTTGTCCTAGAGGTAATCAAGACAAACATTCTGACCAATTCTCATACGTTTCAAAGTTAAAGGATGGACTCTTTAGTGTTAACAAGTTTTCCTTTTATCTGACCTACTGACCTTGCTTTTGACACCACATCACCCAATTGCAAACTTGTTTTAGTAATCATCAAGACAAATATTCTGACTAAGATTCATAAAAATAGGATAAAAACTGTGGCCTTTAGTATGTTGTAATCTTCTTCCACTAATTTGACTGGGTGACCTAGTTTTTGACCCCACAAGACTGAGAATCGAACTTGACCTAGAGGTCAAAAAGACAAACCTTCTGACCAATTGTCATCTGTTTCAAACTAAAACAGTGGCTTTTAGAGTGTTAAAAAGTTAAAACCTTTGATCTTGACTACTGATCTTTTTTTCACCCCACATGACCCAGTTTCGAACTTGGCCTAGAGATCGAAAAGACAAACATTCTGTCCAAGTTTCCTAAAGATTGGGACACAACTGTGGCCTCTAAAGTGTTCACAAACTTATCCTTTGATCTGACCTAATGACCTATTTATTGATCCCAGATTACCCAGTATCGACAAAGAAATCATTAAGACAAACATTCTGACCAGGTTTTATAAAGATTGAGTCACAAATGGGACCTCTAGAATGGTTACAAGAATTTCCTTTGATTTGACCGGGTGGCCTATTTTTTGACCCTATATGACCAAGATTTGAACTTGACCTAGAAATTATCAAGACCAAATTATGATAAATTGTTATGAGTTTCAAGTTTGAAACAACTCCATCAAGTGAAAACAGAGATAAAGAGAAAGTGCACCAAAACTTTAACAAAGGTGCGGACGCGGTAGGACGCCGACACAGATGCCGGGTCGGATAGGACAGCTCTCCTTACTTCGTTGGTTGAGCTAAAAACGCTATTTTTTTTCTTATGAAAAATCATGTTTTAAGGAATTGTGACCAGTGTTGTGATACAAAGTGTTTTACGCCGCACGACAATACAAAACGACCCACGACATTTTATTATTGAAATATCACGTATTGTATCGTACCAGACACTACCATGCCCCAAGCCAAATTCCGTAATGTTAAAAACAGAACTTATATTTTTTCTCAAAGGTAAACGTAACGCTACATTTTCATGTTTAAAATATCGAAAAATGAATTCAGACTGCACATTTGAAGTCTTATTTATTTCTAGCTATTATACAAAGTAGCTTTTTGCTAGAACATAAAGACAACAAGAGCGCCGCCAGGCGGGGCAATATACACCCGAAGGGTTACATCAGAGGATAGGTGTAAAATTTAAAGAACTAGACTGTTGAAGCCTAAAAGAAAGAAACAACGAAGGGAAGAAATTCTAGAAAAAAAATCCCCAAAAAATCCTTATAGTAACATAAAAGGGAATTAATTAAAAAAATCTAAAAAACGAAATATGACAATTAAAAACGAGAGCACTGCAATGCAGAGCAATATATACAAAGCAATGTCATATATGACTTTGACCCTATGTGTGACCTTGACCTTGAAGCGTGTCATCCGAAACATGCGCTCTGCACGTCGTCTCAGTGTACTGAACATTTGTGCCAAGCTTCTTTGAAACCCTTCAAGCAGTTCAAGAGTTTCGGAGCGGACACGAAACAAACTGATATGACCTTTGACCCCCAAGTGTGACCTTGACCTTGAAGTGAGACATCTATACAACAAATAGGCGGAGGACGAATGATGTAGTATTACTGTCTTCCTTGGCATCGAACATGGGTCCTTTCCATTCACGGTCTTGTTCTCTACCTAAAGAACTAACCATAAAGGTTTGCTGTACATCTGAGTTTGAACTTGCTCCCAATAGTTTAAAGTTAAAACAAATATTAGGGGACCATTGTCTAAAAATATCAAGAAATTTTGTTATCAAAAAAATCCAACTGAACACCACAATTCAGGTTTGAAGATACTCCAGCCTTCTTGTTCTCTAATGCAAACAGTAACTTATTGGGAAGATAATTACTCAGCTAGTTGGTTTTATGTTTAATGCATATTTTACTTCATTTGTTATGGTTATGCTTTGTAAGTTTGTTTTGGGTTGAGCTACCTGTTCTTTGAAATTAAATGCCAACTTCCTTACATGATTCACAGGTGAAGGATGAATAATTTCATAGATAATGTCCTTTATTAATTGTCGTCGAGAACAAACGACCGAGGATGGAACTCACGACCCCGCGATCCGTACATTTGCGCTCTCCTTATTGAACTAAGCGGGCGGGCTTGGCAATTGTCATGCAACGGCGATCAGTGATATTTACAAATGTTTAATGTTTATGGATTCTGCACCAGAATTGAATTGATCCCAGCATGCAACGTAATAGTTAGATGAGCAAGAATCTTCTCAAGCACAACTGTTTTACGTCAAATAATCAGAACAGTGTCACTCCCGGGGAAACTAACTTGTGACATCGTTTTTATTTTTCAAAGTCTTATGGTAAGCTTTAATTCAGCGAAAGAGAATGCATTACATTCAAATATTTTTATTTCCCTATTGTGCAAGCACTTGTTTCGGTTGTTCACCTTCAAGTTAAACATCTAAAATTGCACCTTCTTGTGGCCATATCTTCATATCTTTTTTATGGTTGCCATACTTCTGCGACAAGGCCGTATTGTGGGGTTATTATTTGTCGGTCCTGTGACAGTTTGAGTTTGTTGTATTTTTATAGTTTTGACGCTGAACTGATATCCTGATTGTTTGTGTAAAGAATATATTTCAAAATCAAAATGTAGTCAATATTTCAACCGTTTCTCTCTACTTCATTATTATTCATATTGAATTGGTCTTTATTTGTATCAATAATGAAACGAAATCTATTTTCTCACCAACAAGTAACAAGACTGAAGAGCTGATTAAAACATGCACTGTTTGTGGCTTAATAGTCACATCATTTATACCTACCTCTCAAAAGAAAGTTTGCTCGAAATATAGAAGTTTCTTGGGCGGTTTAATCATATATATTTTTTAATAATAAATCAATTTCTGATTATTTTAATCAGACATTTGTGTATATCTACATGATTCAGTGCAAACTATTACAAATGTACATAAAAGGAAAACATAATTGCATTGAACATATCAACATTGTTACTTACGTTCTTTTCGTCGAATATACGCAATTTCCTCTGCATGCAGCTCAGGATCTGTATCTGGAATGAAGGAAAAGAAGAAATATAACATTCGTCTGCAATCAAAAGCAGGAAGAAGGAATACAAATTTATATGAACAACTTTTTTTCCATGATGTCGGTCATAAATACATGTATATGCATCACAGGCAGCATACGGGTTTAGTTAACATTGCCTTTTACTGTATTTTTGTTACGCAAAGATGATTTACACTGTTCACGTACGGCAAACACACATGCAAAGCTAGGGTGCTATAACTGTTCTAAAACTGCTAACCTATATTATGCGTGATGGTTATCACAACTTTCAGTTGACAATTTATTAAAGTTACTACGTTTTAACGTAGATTGTAAAAGGGAGACAAGAGGGTCATGATGACCCTGGATCGCTCACCTGAGTAATATGAGACACATGTTTCAAATGGAAAACTGATGCTAAAATATTAAGAAGGTAGGTCAGTAGGTCACATTCATGGTAACTGGAAGTCAGTTTTAAGATCGGTGTGCAAAACTGTACATGTCATTCAAATTTCAAGACTGTATCTTAAAAAACAAGGAAGTAGGTCAGTAGGTCAAGGTCAAAGTCAAGTGATCCCTAATCGCTTGGGGTCATCAGGTAATTATAATTAAACAGTCTAAGAAATATGATCTGATAATTTTTGAAGTATTTTTTCCTATACAACCCATATTTATAACAAGTGAACCCCAGGGCGGGGCCTCTTTTCACCCAAGGGGCATAATTTGAACAAACTTGTTAGAGATCCACCAGGCAATGCTACATACCAAATATCAAATGCCTAGACATTGAACTTTCAGACAAGAAGATCTTTATTTTTTTTTCCTATATAAGTCTATGTTAAGCTTGGTTCCCCCAAGGCAGGGCCTCTTTTCACCCTAGGGACATAATTTGAACTTTTTTCGTAGAGAAAAACTAGGAAAGGCAACATACTTAATATTAAAAGTTGCAGTTTCACGCAAGAAGATTTTAAAAGATTTTTTTTCTTATATAAGTCTATTTAAAACTTGAGACCCCCCGGGGCAGGGCCTCTTTTCACCCAAAGGGCATAATTTGAACAAATTTGGTAGAGGACCACAAAGCAATGCTACATACCAAATATCAAAGGCCTAGGTCTTGTGGTTTTAAACAGGAAGATTTTTTAAAGTTTTTTACTATATAAGTCTATGTAAAACTTGTGACCCCCGGGGCGGGGCCTCTTTTCAGCCCAGGGACACAATTTGAACAACCTTGATAGAGGACCATAAGATAATCTCACATGCCAAATATCAAGGTTCAATGCCTTGCGGTTTTGGACAAGAAGATTTTTCCTTTCGGTTGCAATGGCAACCAGAGTTCTGCATGGAATTAAATTCTTTGAATAATTTTAAGGGGACTACCCAAGGATCATTCCTGCGAAGTTTGGTGTGGTTTTCAAGAAGAAGATTTTTTAGAAAATGTTGACGGACGCACGACGCCATCGCACGACGCACGACACACACGAAGCAGAATGGACATTGAGTTGTCACAAAAGCTCACCATGAGTCTTTGGCTCAGGTGAGCTAGAAAAGGTTTTCTTCAACATTTAGGAAGAAAGTGTTGGGATTAAGTCGGGGTGGTTTAGTAAGGAGACTTCAGAGAATAATTTCTGTAACACATTATTTTAACATCTTGTCAACAAAGAATTATTTGAAGTTGAAACTAGTTATGATTTAGAAAATAAATTCGCCGAATGGTTTTATATGTCCAATATGACATTTGGCTAGCTTTGTAGATGATCTCAGAATGACTTTCCCGTCAGAAAATGCATTTCAGAGGAGAATTATTCTGATTACATTTTCTGTTCAATGTAAATAGAACAAAACAAACTCAACTTATAGCGGTCAGTTTTTTATAGTTAAGTTTATGTAGTATTTCAGTATCATTTGGTTTCAGGAGAGGTTTTTTATCACATGCTATAGCTAGAATCATAATTAAATTGTCAGTTTACAAGTCCGAAACAAAATAGCCAAATTCAAACAACGCAGTCTCCCAAGCGAGAAACCTTGAATCAGTATATATCTGAATTTGTATATGATTGACAATTAACAGGACAAAACAAACAACAGAACTGAATTGTATGCCATCTGATGAAAGAGTACAACCGAGCTAAACCGTGTGAACAGACGGCGATCCTGGGAACATCCTTGCCAATTTTTACATTAAAGTTTTAAGTTAAAGAAAAACTCGTTTCCATTCACGGTCTTGTTCTCTACCTAAAGAACTAACCTTAAAGGTTTGCTGTACGTCTGAGTTTGAACTTGCTCCCAATAGTTTAAAGTTAAAACAACTATTAGGGGACCATTGTCTAAAAATATCAAGACATTTTGTTATCAAAAAAATCCAACTGAACACCACAATTCAGGTTTGAAGATACTCCAGCCTTCTTGTTCTCTAATGCAAACAGTCACTTATTGGGAAGATAATTACTCAGCTAGTTGGTTTTATGTTTAATGCATATTTTACTTCATTTGTTATGGTTATGCTTTGTAAGTTTGTTTTGGGTTGAGCTACCTGTTCTTTGAAATTAAATGCCAACTTCCTTACATGATTCACAGGTGAAGGATGAATAATTTCGTAGATAATGTCCTTTATTAATTGTCGTCGAGAACAAACGACCGAGGATGGAACTCACGACCCCGCGATCCGTACATTTGCGCTCTCCTTATTGAACTAAGCGGGCGGGCTTGGCAATTGTCATGCAACGACGATCAGTGATATTTACAAATGTTTAATGTTTATGGATTCTGCACCAGAATTGAATTGATCTCAGCATGCAACGTAATAGTTAGATGAGCAAGAATCTTCTCAAGCACAACTGTTTTACGTCAAATAATCAAGAACAGTGTCACTCCCGGGGAAACTAACTTGTGACATCGTTTTTATTTTTCAAAGTCTTGTGGTAAGCTTTAATTCAGCGAAAGAGAATGCATTACATTCAAATATTTTTATTTCCCTATTGTGTAGATTGTTAAAGACTAGCCGAAAAAATTAAGGTAAAAATAAGTTCTCTCAAAAAACCTTACAAAGGTGAGTTCTCTGAGAGTGACTAGTGGTACAAACTTAGTGGCATAAGATTTTGCAAGATAATTTTATAAATAACAAAATATAATTTGCAGACAGTAGTAAACAGTTTCAACACTTTCAAAAATAATGCAGAAAAATTACATTCTTCTTGCACTTTTACCAAAATATAACTTATCTTTTTACCCCATTTTATCATTTTTCAGTGTTATATATATTTTGCCAAACTTGGCGGAAATGAACATTTTGAAAAATCTCATCCAAACTGTGGGCTTCGCAGCTAGGTATTCACACATTGCACGGGCTCAGGTTAGTGTAGCAACTTCGGTTGGTATCTATTACATAACGCATGCAAATCAAGGTATGTTGATATATTTGACTATATTTCTATGCATGATTGGATCAGGTTACATACACGAAGCTATTAATTTTGTAAATGTGTTGCGGGTCAATTGAAGAAAATTATGAACGAACGGATGGCCAGCATACAGTGAGATGTCCACAACAGCTCACATTGATCATTTTGTGCTGGGGAAACTATATAGACCCTGTCTGTGCCAGACAAATATTAGGTACTACACCCGGAACTCCGAAACATTCAATGACGTGCAAATAGTGTAAATACTTCATAAGAAAATTATGAACATCTAATATCAAAAATCACACACCAAAATGCGCAGGTGTAAGCATGATAAATTATAAGACATACCTAACTGAAAAAGGCAAATTTTTATTACCGTTATACTTGTCTTGAAATAACAAATTTAAGTGTTTTTTTTTTTGGAATTAACGTCGCACCAACACATGAGGTCATATGACGACTTTCCAGCTTTAATGGCGGAGGAAGACCCCAGGTGCCCCTCCGTGCATTGTTTCATCACGAGCGGGCACCTGGGTTATCTGAAGCATTATATTAACTGTCTAATGTAAACTTGTCAAAGCTATTTTAAGATTTGAATTCTTGAAAAGATGCACTGATCAAGTAATCTGCATTAAAGTGACACTTAACATACGACTGAAAGTAAACACGGCAAAACCGCAACAAAATTCTTAGGTTAGTAAATAAGAAAAACTAAATTTGAGAAGGTAAGTTCAAACAAGAGTGCCAGAATGTCACAATATACGCCCGTCACAGCAAATTTCTTTACACTAGCACTTGTATTTGCAGATGGAATTTTAATTCCGTGGTTGTGTAGTAATTATTGCAATTCTTTTGTTTTTCTAAGTCCATAAAAACTCCTTACCAGGTAGAGATAACTTAAAATACACCTAAAATTTGAAAGTAACATCTATGTTGTACCACAGAAAAGAGTTTTTGGGTTTTTCCTAAGGTTAATTATAAATAAAAGTTACAATATAAGTTATTTATATTAACAATTAAGGGAAGTTAATTAAAAAAAATCCCCCCCCACCACCACCAAAAAAAATAAAATATTCTAAGTCCGCACAAAAATCCTTACAAGGTAGAGACAGATCAAAATACACCTCAAAATTGAAAGTAACATGCATGTTGTACTACAGAACAGTGGTCTCAATCTTTCCCTACGACCAGTAACAAAAAAGTTACAATATAAGCTATTTATAGTAACAACAAAGGGAAGTAATTCTAAACCAGGGACCTGGTTCTTGCGCATGACAGCCCGTCTCATGATGATGTACAATTGTGCCAAGTTACATCAAAATCCCTCCATGCATGAAGAAGATATGCTCTGGACAAAGTCATTCTTGAATTTGACCTTTGACCTCTAAGTGTGACCTTGACCTTAGACCTAGGGACCTGGTTCTCGCGCAAGACACTCCGTCTTATGATGGTGAACAATTGTGCCAAGTTACTTTAAAATCTCTCCATGCATGAAGAAGATATGCTCCGGACAAAGTCTGTGGCCGGCCGGCACCCACCAGGGTCGTTCCCATAATACGTCCCTTTTTTAACGCACGTGTATTGTTTTCCCGCCGAAATATACAGAGGGCATCAGCAATTAATTCATTTCATTTTTAGCGCTCAGAGTTCAGGATTTTGTATATCATCTGTATTTCAAGTCGTGAAACTTGACATTCTGAGATATTTTCATATTAACATCCGGTAAATTGATGTATTTTGCGCGGCGACATCGAACAAAAATGGCGGCATCCATTACGTTTTCGGTGGCAGCGCCTACGAATTTAATCGGGAGAGGTGTATTGAATGAATAAGACAGGTTACCCTCCTCAGGACCAGAAATTAACTTATACTAATGTACCCACAACGTATTACGCAAACGTGCATAATCGATCTCATTTCACATTTATCGAAAGTGTCCTAAGATGTTAAACAAGAGGTTCTTACAGTATTGTCTATAGTTTATTTTGTGGTTACGTTTTATTTCTCTTAAGAACGGGCAGACGACTTTGTGCACGTGAATAGTTGTTTCTAGTAGTGAACCCCATCTCTATAGATAGTGAGTTTCCTTCTTTATCTATATAAGCCGCCATTTTGGAATCGAAGCAGTCAATTTTTGAAATCAGTCTGGCGTGGAGTTAACGGAGTGTTTACATTTCTATACTGTATCAGAGGACGGATTAGATTAAAGCCTCACGCCTAGGTGAGTCATCGAATGTCAATCCAGGTCAATGCACCCTTTTCAATGATTCACAATATTCAGATATAATTTCTATTTAATTGTCTATTTTTTCACACAATGGTTTAATATTAACGTGATATAAATTTAAATATTCATTTATTAATCCATTATTTTTAAAGCTATTATTCAAAATGAAAGCATTTTATACTTAACGGTCGTATAGGGCTTTTGTGATACATTTTTGTATAGAGTGGTCAATATAGGGTTCACCGCGTCAGTGTAAAGTGATACTAACGGTCTTTATAGTTTTCTTTTGTAATTTATTGAATGTGTAAAACGGTATATTTATAAAGGTTTTATCAATTATAATCAGATGACAATGGAATTTATGTATTAGATTATATATCCGTTTATTGTCTTTTGTCAATAATAAGGTGTGTTGATATAACAAGAGCCTGCAAGTTTGAACACAATCGGTTAAGACTCAGTAAGGGGTTGCTTAACCTTTGTTCCAATATAATAGAACGTTACGTCACATAATCATTATTACTTGTTAATCAAAGGTGTGATCTTCTTTTATGTTCCATTTTAACTCAGATTGGTAATTATATATTTATAGAAACACGGTGAAATCATTTATGTGTATCCAGCAGCAGCAGCAGCAGCCGCCACCGTAGCAGCCACCACCGCAGCAGCAGCCGCCGCCGCAGCCACCACCAACGCCGCCACACTAGCAGCAGGCGCAACCACCATCATCATCACCACCAATGGTTGTGCAGGGAGGAGAGGGATGAGAAGAGGGATGAGGAGGAGGAGGAAAGATGAGAAGGAGGAGGGCGGTGGTAGCTGCGGTGGTGGTGGCGGCGGTGGCGGCGGGTGCTGCTGCTGGATACGCATGAATGATTTCACCGTACTTCTATGAATATATAAGTACCAATCTCTGTCAAAATGGAACATAAAAGAAGATCACACCTTCTTAGATTAACAAGTAATAATGATTGTGTGACGTAACGTTCTATTATATTGGAACAAAGGTTAAGCAATCCCTTACTGAGTCATAACCGATCATGTTCAAACTTGCAGGCTCTCGTTATATCAACACACCTTAATATCAACAAAAAACAATAAACGGATATAAAATGTAATACATAAATTCCATTGTCATCTGATTATAATTGATAAAACCTTTATTAAATATACCGTTTTACACATTCAATAAATTACAAAAAAAAACTATAAAGACCCTTATTATCATTTTGCACTGACGCGGTGAACCCTATAATGACCACTCTATACAAAAATGTATCACAAAAGCCCTATACGACCGTTAAGTATAAAATGCTTTCATTTTGAATAATAGCTTTAAAATAATGGATTAATAAATGAATATTTAAATTATATCACGTTAATATAAAACCATTGTGTAAAAAATAGACGATTAAATAGAAACTATATCTGAATATTGTGAATCATTGACAAGGGTGATTGACCTGGACTGACATTCGATGACTCACCTAGGCGTATGGCTTTAATCTAATCCGTCGATTGATACAGTATAGATATGAAAACACACCGTTAACTCCACGCCCGACTGATTTCAAAAATTGACTGCTTCGATTCCAAAATGGCGGGTTATATAGATAAAGAAGAAAACTCAATATCTATGGAGATTGGGTTCACTACTGTTTCTTTTTTACAACGCTTTCTATAAAAGATAGGTTCTTATTTGCAACATAATTATCGAAATGTATGAGCAAAAATAACATTTTACATCTAGAAAAATATTATAATGGTCTGACTTACGTATGGTATTTCGCGCTTTGAAAATTCGCTTTTTGCACTCGTCGGCAACATGAAACTAATTTTGCAAGCTTGTCAATGCAGCAGTCATCAGTCATCTAATATATTTTTCACACCTTGTGAATCAAACACACTGGCTGATGTAATTATCGGCCAATGATAGAAATTCGGGGGTTAACTGAAAGTGATAGTCGTTCGAGGGTTAATTGAAAGTGCTGCTCTATCACGTGAATGCAGTTTGGCTTAATGTTCTGCATTTGATCGGAACTTATAAAAAATATTCTGCTCAGTGGGCCAATAAAAAAATTCGGAGCGCAGTGATTTTCGCAGGTCGGTCGGGAGACAGCAAACAAACCTAATTTTAATTTTGGCCCAAAATTAAAGATATTAAATGTTATTTAAAGTTTAACAAAGTAATACCGTATTATGACTTAAGCGCAAAAGGAACATGTGTGACATGTTGTTCAAAGTATGAAAGTACAGATATAAACTCAACCTCGTGTCTTATCAAATTCTGAATGCTTTGCGTGTGCAGCTGAAGGAAAAAATAAAGATATTATTCATTAATGTAACTGAATTTGTTAGTCAGGACAGATGCATTCTAACAACACATTTGAAACATTTACAATATGACGTATTAAAACAAACCTTTAAACACTTTATGCATTGTTTCCATCATCTCATCTTGAAGTTGTTTCTCCAACAAGCTTGTGTCTTCATCTTTTTCGATACATTCCAGTAACTTGACCAACAGCGTCTGTTTTGTGTTCATCAGGCATGTCTTTAAGCTTTTATAACCAACTGCACCCTTAGATCTGAACTTTCTCAATATACCCCTGTTCTTTTCTGATGTGATTTTTTCTTCCTGTTTAAAATATGTAGCTATATATATCTAACATGTATGTATATATAAAAAGAACGGGTCTCCACATGTCATTAACGCAACTATTTAAAGACGCTCGCGGCAGTTTCGTCATTTTTTTCGCAATAATAGATTTTGATGAAATGTTCTGTATTACAAGACCATGTTATGATGTATTAAAAAATGAAATAAAAATACTATGTCACCAGCACTGTTTCAGTTTATTTGTCCTCAGATATGATGCTATTTTGAACATTTTTCAAAATTTCCAAACTCCTACCATGTATTTCAGTACAGTACAGTAACTAGTATAAATCTGAAATCTAAGCATTTTTATAACAGAAAACAATATGTCTAGTGAAGACATGCTCAGAGAAATCAACAAAAATTGATTTTGTAAAAAAGAACAATAGTTATTTAGCAGAGCGATGTTTTTTTAAAAAAATATTTTTGTCAATCTTAAGTTGGTATTTCTGCTATCTTATCGAGTTTCACATAATAGAACTAAATCAAACTCTGCACATGTATTTGCTTATGTCTACCTAATCTAAAACAAAATGAAATCTTGTAGGTCACCATATTAGATTTGGATTAAATTAAATTACAACGAGGTGGGGTGTGACGGGCATTTATAGAACGCAGGTTGGTACGAAATACCTGATCAATTTTTATTTCAAACAAGGGCATATATTCAGCCAAAGTCTTTGACAGTATTCTGTTTTTGTCCGCAGCTTAAGGCAAATATAGTTAACAAGAGGATCAAATGGCCCTAGGTCGCTCGCCTGAGTAACAAACTCACTGAAAGTGTGACTGAAAAACTGTTTTTTTCTGTATTTTTAAAGGAAGAAACAGAGAGGAATCATTCCGGTTGCTGCAACCTTTAACATATTGATCTTAAAAGCAATAGGGGTTATCTACTCCATTTGGCCAATCATCCCACTACGTTTGAAGGGTGCAGGTTAAAGGCTTCTCAAATAAATCTACGGAAACTCTTTTCAGTATTTAGACGTCAATGATTTGAACATGTGACCTAATCTAAGAGATATATCAAATTATCAAACGGCAGATTTCTTAATAAGCCATTTTCACGTGCTTCTGGAGTATTTTGATGTCACAGATGTAGGTTTCCGCCATTCTCCGAACAAAACAGATAGTTCCCGAAAACGGATGTACGGTACGGGGATTAGGAGCAACCAAACTGGCACCGTGTTGGGGTAAATATCGACCCCTCCGATAAAACTACCGCGAGCGCTTTTAATACAACGTATGCTATGTTTTTGTCTTGGAATAAAAAAGTTATATACATAACCATGTAACACGCACATCATAAGTATCTAAATATTAGTACATATATTGACTTAATGCAAGTGTTTGGCAGTTTGGCAAATATATCAGAAAAGTTTAAAACGAAACAATATAATTTGGGAAAGTGTTGCATTTTCATAGACATTATTCAACCTTTTATTAGCGATTTACAAATATTCAAATCTAATATTCTAATTTCCCAAAATATAGATGCTATGATAATTTAAATAATTCATCTATGTGAGAAAATTGTATACATCCTACCATAATATCTCTTGTTTCTCGAACATCGAATACTGAACTGTCAAGTATAGGATCTGGAATCATGTGATCTGCAAGTTTCCTCCAAGCTTTGTCTAAGTAAGTATTGAATGTGTCTACCTCTTTATGATCAGTCGATTCTATAACCTCTTCACCTAATAGAGATGGAAAAAAATATCCATTTGAAACAACATTAACAACGAATATATGAATAAAAGGATCATGATGACCCTGGGTCGCTCTCCTGAGTAATTTGAGCTACATTGACAAGTGTAAGAGATCAGATAAGAAAGTCAGATGTAAGTAAGCATTGTTATTTTTTCCAAGTTGTGTGAACATGTTTCAAATGTCAAACTGATGCTAAAATAATAAGAAAGTAGGTCAGCACCTCACATATACTGTCACTGAAAATCAGTTTTAAGACTGGTGTGCAAAACTGTACATGTCATCCAAATTTCAAGGCTGTATCTTAAATAAGAGGGTCATTGACCCTAAAGCTGCTCACTTGTGTATAAGGCTTTAAGTGTGTTTGTATAACGTAAAGGTATAAGTATTGATAGGTTTCTTCTATGTTAGCCGTCACACACATTCTTTAACATAGGGCAATAGTTAGACAGTACAACTCAGATATCATTCGCCAAAAATCAAGGCTCTAGCTATTATTGATTCAGAGAAGAAGATTTTCAATGTTTCTTATATAAAAGCCTATAGTAATTACATGTCACATACAGGGGCGTGGCCATCTTTGACCTTAGGGCAATAATTTGGTCAATTATGGTTGAGAGTTAAACCCTTATATCACATGCCAAATATCAAAGCTCAAGAGAAAAATATTTTTAAAGTGTGATAGCTGAAAACCTTTTTTTAACCAAAAAGAACCATATGTTCAAAGAACCGGAACCATTTGAACAAATTTGAAAGAGGGGTACCCAGAGATCGTTTGTGTAAAGTTTCATCAAAATTCATTCCGTGGTTTTGGAGATGTTTTTGCTGATGAAAAGTGACCACGCCCTCTGGTGGCCATGTTTTTAACAAATCGGAATAATTTGAACAATATTGGTAGAGGGTCACAAAAGGACCATTTGTGCAAAATTATTTTAAAATCGGGCCAGCAGTTTCACACAAGAAGATTTTTTAAATTTCCACTATATACATATAGGGAAAAGTGACCACGCTCCCTGGCAGTCATGTTTTTTTGACGAATCGAAATAATTTTAACAATCTTGTTAGAGGGTCACATAAGGACCATTTGTGTAAAAGTCTTCTAAAATTTGGCCAGCAGTTTCACACAAGAAGATTTTTAAAGTTTCCACTACATACATATAGGGAAAAGTGGCCACGCCCTCTGGCGGCCATATTTTTTGATGAATCAAAATAATTTGAACAATCTTGGTAGAGGGTCACACAAGGACCATTTGTGTGAAATTATTTTAAAATTGGGCCAGCAGTTTCACACAAGACTTTTTTAATTTCACTATATACATATAGGGAAAGTGATCACGACCCCTGGTGGCAATGCTTTTTGACAAATCAGTATAATTTGAACAATCTTGGTAGAGGGTGACAGAAGGACCATTTGTGTAAAATTATTTCAAAATCGGTCCATTGATTTACGAGATGTCGTTTGAAGATTTTTTTTCTATTTTTAGCTCTGGCGGCCCCTATGTGCAACCAAGCGGAACCGTTTGAACAGCTTTGGAATAGGACCATTCAAGGAACATCCAGACCAAGTTTCATCAAAATCCATTCAGTGGGTTTGGAGGAGATGTAGTTTAAACAGAATTATTGACGACGTACGACTTGACGAACGACGGACACAGCGTGATCACAATACCTCACCATAAGCGCTTTGTGCTCAGGTGAGCTAAAAACAAGAAAGTAGGTCAGTAGGTCAAGGTCACAGTTAGGTTACTCCTAATCACTTGGGGTCATCAGGTAATTATAATTAAACAGTCTAGGAAATATGATCTGATAATTTTTGAAGTAGTTTTTTCTTATATAACTCATATAACTTGTAAGTGACCCACTGGACGGGTCCTCTTTTCATCCCAGGGGCATAATTTGAACAATCTTGTTAGAGGTCCACTACACAATACTACATACCAAATATCAAAGGCCTAGGTCTTGAACTTTCAGTCAAGAAGATTTTTAAATAATTTTCCTCTATTTGTCTATGTAAAATTTGGGACCGCCAGGGCAGGACCTCTTTTCACCACAGGAGCATAATTTTAACAATTTTGGACCACTAGGCAATGCTACATACCAAATATCAAAAGCCTAGGCCTTGCAATTTCAGACAAGAAGTTTTTTGAAGTTTTTTCCTATATAAATCTATGTTAAACTTGAGATACCCTGGGAGGGTCTCTTTTTAACTCGGGGGCATAATTTGAGTAATCTTGATAGAGGACCATAAGATGATGCTACATACCAAATATCAAAGCCCTAGGTCCTGTGGTTTTGGACAAGAAGATTTTCAAGTTTTTTCCCTTTATAAGTTTATATAAACCATGTGACCCCTGAGGCGTCGCCATATTTTACCCTATGGGGATAATTTGGACAGACTTGGTAGAGGACCATTAGATGAATCTACATAACAAATATCAAAGCCCTGGGCCTTGTGGTTTTGGAAAAGAAGATTTTCAAAGTTTTTTCCCGATATAAATCTATATAAACCATGTGACCCCTTGTGCGGGGCCACATTTGACCCTAGGGAGATAATTTGAACACTCTTGGTAGAGGACCTCTAGATGATGCTACATACCGAATATAAAAGCTCTATGATTGTGGTTTTGGACAAAAAGATTTTTTAAAGTTTTTCCTTTTGGTTGCAATGATAACCAGAGTTTTGTATGGAATTCAATTCTTTGAACAATTTTTAAAGAAGACCATCCAAGGAACATCCCTGTGAAGTTTCACCAAATTGAACAAGTGGTTTAGGAGGAGATGTTGGTTAAAGGAAAGTGTGGACGGACGCCAGACGGTAAGCAATCACAATAGCTCACCCTGAGCACTTTGTGCTCAGGTGAGCTAATAAAAAATGACATAGTTCTACAACAAAATTAAAGATATTAAATTTTATTTAAAGTTTAACAGAGTATTACCGTATTATGACTTAAGTGCAAAAGGAACATCTGTGACATGTTTTTCAAAGTGTAAAAATACAAATATAAACTCAGCCTCGTGTCTTATTAAATTCTGAATGATTTGCGTGTGCAGCTGAAGGAAAAAAATGCTATTCTAAATGTAATTGAATTTGTTAGTCAGGACAGATGCATTCTAACAACATTTGAAACATTTACAATATGACGTATTAAAACAAACCTTTAAACACTTTATGCATTTTTTCCATCATCTCATCTTGAAGTTGTTTCTCCAACAAGCTTGTGTCTTCATCTTTTTCGATACATTCCAGTAACTTGACCAACAGCGTCTGTTTTGTGTTCATCAGGCATGTCTTTAAGCTTTTATAACCAACTGCACCCTTAGATCTGAACTTTCTCAATATACCCCTGTTCTTTTCTGATGTGATTTTTTCTTTCTGTTTAAAATATGTAGCTATATATAAAAATATATATATATAAAGAACGGGTCTCCACATTTCATTATCGTAACTATTTAATACAATATATGCTATGTTTTTGTCTTGGAATAGAAAACCTATATACATAACCATGTCATACGCACATCATAAGTAACTAAATATAAGTAGATATATTGACTTAATGCAACATTAGTGTTTGGCACATATATCAGAAACTTTTAAAAAGAAACGAAAAATATGATAATGAAAATGTGATAGAAGCATGAACGATCTGTAAAATAAATGTCAACATTTCTTATGTCTGTCATCGAAACAATATAATTTCGGAATGTGTTGCATTTTCATAGACATTATTCAACCTTTTATTAGCGATTTACAAAACTTCAAATGTAATATTCTAATTTTCGTAAATATAGATGCTATGATAATTTAAATAATTCATCTATGTGAGAAAATTGTATACATCCTACCATAATATCTCTTGTTTCTCGAACATCGAATACTGAACTGTTAAGTATAGGATCTGGAATCATGTGATCTACAAGTTTTTCCCAAACTTTGTCTAAGTAAGTTTTGAATGTGTCTACCTCTTTATGATCAGCCGATTCTATAACCTCTTCACCTAATAGAGACGGAAAAAAAGTATCCATTTGAAACAAAATTAACAAAAATATATTAATAAGAGGGTCATGATGACCCTGGATCGCTCTCCTGAGTAATGTGAGCTACATTGACAAGTGTAAGAGATCAGATAAGAAAGTCAAATGTGAGCAAGCACTAAAATCTTTTCCAAGTTGTGTGAACATGTTTCAAATGTCAAACTGATGCTAAAATATTAAGAAAGTAGGTTATTAGGTCACATTTATGGTCACTGAAAGTCAGTTTCAATATTGGTGTGCAAAACTGTACAAGTCATCCAAATTTCAAGGCTGCATCTTAAAAAACAAGAAGGTAGGTCAGTAGGTCAAGGTCACAGTTAGGTGGCCCCCTAATCACTTGGGGTCATCAAGTAATTATGATTAAACAGTCTAGGAAATATGATCTGATAATGTTTGAAGTATTCTTTCTTATATAACTCATATTACTTGAAAGTGACCCCCTGGGTGGTGCCTTTTTTCATACAAGGGGCATAATTTGAACAGTCTTGTTAGAGGTCCACTACACAATACTACATACCAAATATCAAAGGCCTAGGCCTTGAACTTTCAGTCAAGAAGATTTTTAAAATTTTTCCCTATATAAATCTATGTAAAACTTGGGACCGCCAAGGCAGGGCCTCTTTTCATCATAGGAGCATAATTTTAACAATTTCGGTAGAGGACCACTAGGCAATGCTACATACCAAATATCAAAAGCCTAGGCCTTGCAATTTCAGGCAAGAAGATTTTTGAAGTTTTTTCCTATATAAATCTATGTTAAAATTGGGACTCCCTGGGTGGGTCCTCCTTTCAACTCAGGGGCATAATTTGAATAATCTTGGCAGAGGACCACTAGGCAATGCAACATGCCAAATATCAAAAGCCTAGGCCTTGCAGTTTCAGACAAGAAGATTTTTTAAACAATTTCCTATACAAGTCTATGTAAAACTTGGGACCCCTATATGTTTAACAAGCGAATGAAGTATTGCCATGCAATACAAAGTCCCCTTCTGGAATGCACCTTATTTTCTCTGCTGCTGTATAAGATACTAAACTTATTTCTGTCAATGATATATAAACAATATTGTATAACATGTACAATATGTTATAACAAAACACTTGGATTAAAGTTTGCATATATAAAAATCTACAGTTGTTTTCATATGGACTTTTTTCGCCGATTATGAAAAAGTTACCATATAATTATTTATAGTACCAACAAATGGAAAAAAATCCTACAATCTATACAATATAGGTCCACAAGAAACTCTTGACCAGGTAGAATTTGATCAATATAAACCTTAAAATTGGATGTAATATGCATGTTATAACAGAGAAAAGTGGTCTCCATTTTTCCCTACGACCAGTAATAAAAATGTTACAATATAATTTATTTATAGTAACAACAAAGAGACGTAATTCTAAAACCAAGGGTGCCTCATGGTGATGAACATTTGTGCCAAGCTACATCAAAATCTATCCATGCATGAAAAAGAAATGCTCCGGACAAAGTCATTCTTGAATCTGATCTTTGACCTTTATGTGTGACCTTGACCTTAGATCAAGGACCTGGTTCTTGCGCAGAAGAATCCGTCTTATGGTGGTGAACATTTGTGCCAAGTTACATCAAAATCCCTCCATGCATGAAGAAGATATGCTACGGACAAAGTCATTCTTGTATCTGACCTTTGGCTTTTAAGTGTGACCTTGACCTTAGACCTAGGGACCTGATTCTTGCGCACGACACTCCGTCTCATGGTGGTGAACATTTTTACCAAGTAACATTAAAATCTCTTTAAGGACTGTTTAGTTACAGACTGGACAGGTAAAAAAAAACATTTTGACCTTTGACTTCCAAGTGTGACCTTGACCTTGCAACTAAAGGCCCGGATTTTGCGCGTGACAAGTTTTCTTATCCAGGGGAATATTTGTGCAAACCGGTATTTAAATTCTGTTTTGCATGACAAAGTTATAGACCGGACAGGAAAGAAAATCCACGAAACAGACCCTGTTCATGCCATGTTAATATATGACTGCCAAGTGTGACCTTGACCTTTCAGCTAGGGGTCTGAAAGTAGTGTATGACATATCGTCTTATTATGAGGTACTTTTGTGCCAAGTAATATTATAATCCCTTCATATATGGCAGAGTTATGGACAGGACAGGGAAAAAAAACTTGTTGACCTTTGACCTCTAATTGTGACCTTGACCTTTAAGCTAGGCGTCCGGGTTTTGCGCAGGACACGTCGTCCCATCATGGGGAACATTTGTGCCAAGTGCCAAGTAATACTAAAATCCTTCAAGGATGACAGAATTATGGGCCGAACACGAAATTGCGGACGAACGGACGGAATGACAGAATGACGGACGGATGGAAAAACGCATTCATATAGTCCCCGAAACTGGTTTTCAACCAGTATGGGACTAATAATGAAAGTTATATTTTATACAGTAATATCATAAAGACTGAAGACTGTTAGAACCAAGGTAGATATTCCAGAACTACACGTGGACACCATAGGGAATATAAACCACCCAAGCATTTCTTTTGTTATTTGTGGAATTAATTACTGGCCACCTGGTCGCAGAACCACGGAATAAGACATTCATATTTGATACGGAAAGCCACATTTTCAGAGATGTTGATTTCATTTTGTCTTTTGGTGTAAAATTCGGAACCTTAAAATGTTAATACACATCACCAACACTCTTTAAATGTGTCATTGTAAATCCAATACTAATTCACTTGCCTCAGCAGGCACTTCTAGTACGCAGGCGTTTGCCTCAAGAAGCCAATTCACTTTCCAAACTGACCTTCAGTTTTAATTTCTGCTTATTTAAAGCAGACACCTGCCATAAATAGGTTATGTCCCTTCCTTGACTGGCTGCTTAATACAGGCTGGACTGTATCTGAGTTTTATTAATGAGAAGATTGTGTACGCAGAGCAAAATTCGATTTAAAGTATCTGAGAAATTATTAGGGAGCTTGATATTAATATTTAATATGGAAACACTAAACGCACGCATAAACGTAAAAGTAATAGAATTTCTCTCTACTTAAAATAACATACCGGCTACTAGACTGAAAAAAATAATTTTATTGTAGATGCCATAATATTATATCCAAAGGATTGAATGTTTGTGCGTTTTTACGAGTATAAACCACATTTGGACTTCTGGCAAATCCATGAATCGCGCTTCCGATCTGGGAGGATTTGCCAGAAGTCCCAAAGTGGTTTATACACATATAAATGTACACAAATAATAAATAATATTAACATTTTCGTAGTCGTTTACTGCGAAAAAAGAGGAAAAAACCAAAACAAAAACAACCCGAATTTTCCAGCCAAAAAATGTAAGAAAACCGTAAATAATTTACCATTACAAAAATAGATGGAATAGCCAAAAAGATCCTTCTACGTTTAACTGTTAATTGCCTTCTAATGTAAAATACAATTTCTGACTTCATGATTTCATTTTAAAGCATCCTTAAATCAAATTAAAGCACAAAATCGTATTGATTAAGGTTTATTCTTTCCTGCGAGAGAAATGAGTTTAAGCTACGTATTAATGTTCTTTTTGAAATTATTATTGCCGATTTTTAATACATTTTACGATTTTCACATCACATATGCAGTTGCGTGGAAAGGGGTTGCCCTCGATATCATTGCATCAATGTTTATTATAAGAAAATTAACATTATTTCCTTTCTATACAAAATCCAGAGTGGAAGTAAATATTAAAAGATATCAACCAAATGATCAATCAAAGTCCAGAACTACTGTTTGGTCCATCCTTTCTGTAGTAAGTTTCGTTTTTTTAATATCTCTAAATATAAGACAACTCCATTGATAATATAAACCTGTCATACGAACTATTACGGGAAGTAATAAGAACTTGTCTTAATACATTTTGAACTTCGATTTGGTATTTTGATTGTAGATTTCAGCCAACTTTGGGACCAGGCAACATTTTTGACATTTATGAGTAGATTGACATCTTATTCAAAGCTGGACAAGATATTTATACCTTTAGCTCTTGTGCCATTTTGTGCAGCGAAGCGGAACGTGCCAGCATTATGCAACAACTATCGTAGGTACTGATCAATCCTGTGAAGTTTTGTCGAAATCCAGCTGTGAAAGCCTGAAAAGCTCAATGTGGACGGACGGACGGATGAACGGCGAATGCAAAAACAATATGTCTCACCCACCTATGGAGGAAGACATAAATCTCTAAAAGCGCTGCTACTGGTTCTTCCGATTTCACATATTTGCTACTGCTACTGCCAATTGAACATTTTTGCTACTGCCGAGGACTTTCGTTTGGCTGTTTTTAGGGCTGAATATGGGCCCCATTCCCCTCAGTTTTTTCCCCTTTCTTAGAAGAAAATTATTCCTCTATAATAGATTGTTTGACACAACTAGATGTGAACTCTCTTTCAAGTTATATTATAGTGCCCCTGAGGAAGGTTACTGTTGCAATATAGTTAAATTATTTACAAATGATTGAAAACAGTTCTATTAAGTGTGAAAATTAGTAACATATATAGGGCTAAAAAATTCCCCTTTTTGTCTTAAAACGACCAAAAATTCCCCTTCCTGAGGGTAAGGGTACCTGCCCCCAAGAGCTGTCTAGTGCCCTGCCAGTGCTTCTGCTGCTACTGCAAAATCAAATTTAAATTTCTTGCTTCAGTTATTGCTCTTACTGTTACTGCAAACTTCTGCTTCTGCTACTGCTACAGTCAATTTTACGTTGTGTTTAATTTGTTTGACTGCTCATTGCTACTGCTAACTTCCTGTACATACTTACCGGGTAGTATTAGACAATAGATGTATTCATATTTTTATGTGTGCCACAGCTGTATTGTCCTTTTTAAGGATACAAAATAATGAATATGCTCCAAAATCAATGTTAGCTTTGTTTAAATGTATACCATACAGGTTGGCTAGACCTTATTACTATGTTGCCTGTGACACTTACTGTGTTACTTGGAGATCCAAGAGTTTATGCCTGTGATAATTGGAGGAGCATGAGTTCAAAGTTGTGATGGTTGGAGGTATAACACTTTAAGGTTGTGGTAGTTGTATATGTAGGAGTTAAAGATTGCGATAACCGGAGGCTCAAGGGCTTAAAAAGGTGATAATAGTAGGTTCAAGGGTTGAAAGTGATGATAAATGGAGGTGCAAGGTGTTTAAGGTTGTGATAAATCAAAGTGCAAGTACTTAAGATTATGATAATTGGAAGCGCATGTGACAAAGGGTCTAAAAGTATGATGTGCAACAGATTAAGGTTTTGATAACTGGATGTGTAAGAGTTGGAGGTTGTTATAATTGGAGGTGCGAGTTTATGGTTGTGATATCATGAGGAACAACTGTTCAGGGTTGCGATAATTGGAGGTGCAATAGCTTAACAGTTTGATTACTTGTGGTGCAAGAGTTTTAGGTTTTAGTGAATCCAGCTGTAAGAGTTTTAGGTTGTGATATTTGGAAGTGCAAGTGTTTAAGGTTATGAAAATTAGAGGTGCAAGAGTTTAAAGTTGTGATAATAGGAGGTGCAAGAGTAAAACATGTGATAATTGGTGGTGCAAGAGTAAAACATGTGATAATTGGTGGTGCATGAGTTTTAATGTTGTGATAATTGGAGGTGCAACAGTAAAACATGTGGTAATTGGTGGTGCAAGAGTTTTATTGTTGTGATATAGGAGATGTAAGATTTCTAAGTTGTTAAAGTGAAAGTTAAAGTGTTACATTTGTCATAATTTGAGATTGAAGAGTGTCAGGTTATGTTAGTTGGAGATGCAATATTTAAGGTTGTGATAATTGAAGGTGCTTGACTTCATTGTTGTGAATGGAGGTAAACCATTTCAAGCTTGTGATAATTGTGTGTGCAAGGGTCAAAGATTGTGATAACCTGGTGTGCAAGAGTTTAAGACTGTAATCATTGCATGTACAAGAGTATAAAGTGGTGATAATTAGAGGTGCAAGAGTTAAAGGTTGTTATAAATTACAGTGCAAAGATTCAAGGTTGTGATGATTGAACGTGCATGGGATGAAGAGTCTAAAACTATCAGATGAAAGAGATTAAGGTTTTGATAACTTGAGGACATGAATTGAAGGTTGTAATAATCTGAGGTTCATAAGTTCAAGTTTGTGATAATTGGAAATATAACTGTTCAAAGTTTGTGATTTTTGCATGTGAAAGAATTTAAGCTTGACCATGTAATGATGGAGATGCAATGATTGTGATATTTTGAGGTGTCAGTGTTTTTGGTTGTAATAATTTAAAGTGATAGGGATTAAGGTTGTGTTAGTTTTAGATGCAAGAGTTTAAAGATGTGATAATTGGTGGTGAAAGATTTTAATGTTGTGCTAATATGAGGTACAAGAGTTGAAGGTAGCGAAAATTTTAGGTGCAAAAGTGTAAGATTTTGATAGTTGATATGCTTTGTTTTATTCAAAAGGACGAGTTTTATTTATACGCATGTAGGAATTGAATTTATTGTTGGATTTTCATAAGAATATCAGAAAGTCAATAGATATGTCTAAGTTGAATTCAACATGGTTGCCGTATTTTTCGTTAAGATGTTTCAGGAGCGGATGAATTGTAAAATCTGTAAAATGTAGATTTATTTATTTTTGCTTCAGAAATCAATTTTTATGAAATTAGTTAAGTACAGGACATATTTTGCTCTTGGTTATATACGAGTTTCATGATAAACAGAATAATAGACTACTGTCTTTTGATATCAATGTTATCAGACAGATGAAGGGGTAAGGTTCCAGCCCATTTCAACCTCGACCTGATAACCTTGATATCAAAAGACAGTAGCCTACTATTCTCAATAAGTCAGCAGATAACCGTTTGTTTTATCAAATGTTTAGTTATAGGCCGTCATGTTGCAAAGCTTTAACATACAGTGTAAACTGTGTAAACTGTAAACTACACTATTTACTAAGCTTTTGCAGATGTTTTCATTACATTAAGTGCTGGCGGTTCTATTAACTTAAATGTCAAAACAAAAGATGTATTTTAGAAAAGAATGAAAATTTGGCAGACAACAAACAAACACGTATGTTACCCTACTTATTTGAAAACATTTTTATCAGGATAAAAACTTAACTGATAAGGGCAATATTTTGATAATTTCAAAATTTCAGTTAACGCTACTTAACTAATTATATTAGGCTTATGATGATTGTAACGCTTGCTATCTAATAATTAATATACATTCTGGTTTAAATGTCTTACAAGAATAAACGTTACTGACATTCCAAGTCCATAATTACTCGCCCTTGATAATATGTACTTACGTTCTTCTCTTGGCTTGTATTTTGGAGCATCAGGGAAAAATAGTTCTGAAATTGACAAGTGAATGAAATATTGCTATGCAATACAAAGTCCCCTTCTGGAAGGCACCTAATGTTCTCTACTGCAGTATAAATTAATTAACTGATATCTGTCAACGATGTATAAACAATATAGTACTACCGTATATATACGATATGTTATAACAAAACACTTGGATTAAAATTTGCATATACAAAAAGCTACAGTTGTTTTCATATGGAATTATATAAAGATTATAAAAAGTTATATATAGTAACAACAAAGGGAAATTAATCCTAAAAAATTCTATAATTCTATATAAGTCATAAGTCCACAAGAAACTCTTTTACAGCTAAGTCAAAATACACCTAAAATTGGATGAAACACGCATGTTGTACCACAGAACAGTGGTCTTGATTTTTCCTTACGGCCAGTAATAAAAGTTACAATAAAATCTATTTATAGTAAAACAAAGGGATGTAATTCTAAAAACAAGGGTTCCTATTGGTGGTGAACATTTGTGCAAAGTTACATCAAAATCCTTCCATGCATCAAGAAGAAATGATCCGGACAAAGTCATTCTTGAATTTGACCTTTGACCTCTAAATGTGACCTTGACCTTAGACCTAGTTTAGTTCTAGCACATGACAATCAAACTCATGTTGGTGAACATTTGTGCCAAGTTACATCAAAATCCCTCTATGCATGAAGAAAAAATGCTCCGAACAAAGTCATTCTTGTATCTGAGCTTTGGGCTATAAGTGTGACGTTGACTTTAGACCTAGGGCCCAGGTTTTGTGCAAGACAAAGTTATAGACCGGACAGGAAAGAAAATCCACGAAACAGACCCTGTTTATGCCATGTTAATATATGACTGCCAAGTGTGACCTTGACCTTTCAGCTAGGGGTCTGAAAGTAGTGTATGACATATCGTCTTATTATGAGGTACTTTTGTGCCAAGTAATATTATAATCCCTTCATATATGGCAGAGTTATGGACAGGACAGGAAAAAAAAACTTGTTGGCCTTTGACCTCTAATTGTGACCTTGACCTTTAAGCTAGGCGTCCGGGTTTTGCGCAGGACACGTCGTCCCATCATGGGGAACATTTGTGCCAAGTGCCAAGTAATACTAAAATCCTTCATGGATGACAGAATTATGGGCCGGACACGAAATTGCGGACGAACGGACGGAATGACAGAATGACGGACGGATGGAAAAACGCATTCATATAGTCCCCGAAACTGGTTTTCAACCAGTATGGGACTAATAATGAAAGTTATATTTTTTACAGTAATATCATAAAGACTGAAGACTGTTAGAACCAAGGTAGATATTCCAGAACTACACGTGGACGCCATAGGGAATATAAACCACCCAAGCATTTCTTTTGTTATTTGTGGAATTAATTACTGGCCACCTGGTCGCAGAACCACGGAATAAGACATTCATATTTGATACGGAAAGCCACATTTTCAGAGATGTTGATTTCATTTTGTCTTTTGGTGTAAAATTCGGAACCTTAAAATGTTAATACACATCACCAACACTCTTGAAATGTGTCATTGTAAATCCAATACTAATTCACTTGCCTCAGCAGGCACTTCTAGTACGCAGGCGTTTGCCTCAAGAAGCCAATTCACTTTCCAAACTGACCTTCAGTTTTAATTTCTGCTTATTTAAAGCAGACACCTGCCATAAATAGGTTATGTCCCTTCCTTGACTGGCTGCTTAATACAGGCTGGACTGTATCTGAGTTTTATTAATGAGAAGATTGTGTACGCAGAGCAAAATTTGATTTAAAGTATCTGAGAAATTATTAGGGAGCTTTATATTAATATTTAATATGGAAACACTAAACGCACGCATAAACGTAAAAGTAATAGAATTTCTCTCTACTTAAAATAACATACCGGCTACTAGACTGAAAAAAATAATTTTATTGTAGATGCCATAATATTATATCCAAAGGATTGAATGTTTGTGCGTTTTTACGAGTATAAACCACATTTGGACTTCTGGCAAATCCATGAATCGCGCTTCCGATCTGGGAGGATTTGCCAGAAGTCCCAAAGTGGTTTATACACATATAAATGTACACAAATAATAAATAATATTAACATTTTCGTAGTCGTTTACTGCGAAAAAAGAGGAAAAAACCAAAACAAAAAATCCCCGAATTTTCCAGCCAAAAAATGTAAGAAAACCGTAAATAATTTACCATTACAAAAATAGATGGAATAGCCAAAAAGACCTTAGTTTAGTTCTAGCACATGACAATCAAACTCATGTTGGTGAACATTTGTGCCAAGTTACATCAAAATCCCTCTATGCATGAAGAAAAAATGCTCCGAACAAAGTCATTCTTGTATCTGAGCTTTGGGCTATAAGTGTGACGTTGACTTTAGACCTAGGGCCCAGGTTTTGTGCAAGACATATTGTCTCATCCAGGGAAATATTTGTGCAAACTGATATTTAAATCCTGTTTTGCACGACAAAGTTATAGACCAGACAGGAAAAAACTCCTACTGACCTTTGATCTCCATGTGTGACCTTGACCTAGAGTTCTATGTGATGAGAATGACACGTTGTCTCATCATGGGGAACATTTAGGCCAAGTAATATTCAAATCCCTTCATGGATGGCCGAGTTATGGACCGGACAAACAAAACCATGTTGACCTTTGATCCCCAACTGTGACCTTGACCTTTGAGCCAGAGGTCCAGATTTGCCCATGACACATTGTCTCATCATGGGAAACATTTATGCCAAAAGTATTGTAATCCCTTGATGGAGTTCTGGACCGGACAGGAAAAAAAATCATATTGACCTTTGACCTCCAATTGTGACCTTGACCTTCGACCTAGGGGTTCGGGTTTTGCGCATGACATGTTGTCTCATCAAGGGGAACTAAATGGCTAAGTGATATTAAAAATCTCTTAATGAATGACAGAGTTATGAACTGGACACGAAATAGACCCTCTTTATGCCATGTTAACATTTGACTGCTGAGTGTGACCTTGACATTTGAGCAAGGGGACTGAGAGTTCAACATGACACATTGTCTTATTATGAGGTACATTTGTGTCAAGTTATATTAAAATCCCTTCATGGATGGCAGAGTTATGGACCGGACAGGAAACAAGAGCTACGCTTAGCGGGGCAATATACGTCCGAAGAGTGATATCAGAGGAAGGGAGCAAAATTGAACAACAAAGGGAAGAAATTCCAAAAAAATTCTAAGTCCAAGAAAAACTCCTTACCAGGTACAGGTATATCAAAAAACACCTAAAAATTGGAGTAACCATCCATGTTGTACCACAAAAATATGGTCTCGGTTTTTCCCTACGTCGGATAATAAAGAAGTTTCAAAATAAGCTATATAGTAGTAACAAGAAAGGGAAGTAATTAAAAAAATATTGTAAGCTAACAAAAAAAGATCTGCCAAAAAAATACAAAAGCACTGCAATGCAGAGCAATATACACAAAGAAAAGTCATATCTGACCTTTAACCCCTAAGTGTGACCTTGACCTTGAAACAAGTCATCCGAAACATGTGCTCTGCATGTCGCCTCAGTGTGGTGAACATTTTTGCCAAGTTTCTTTGAAATCCTTCAAGCAGTTCAAGAGCGGACACAGTAAAGTCATATATGGCCTTTGACGCCTAAGTGTGACCTTGACCTTGAAACGAGACATCCAAAACATGCGCTCTGCACGTCGTCTCGGTCTGGTAAACATTTGTATCAAGTTTCTTTGAAATCCTTTAAGGAGTTCAAGATCTACAGAGCGAACACGAAATTGCTAACGGACTGACGGACGCCCGGACGGACGGACACCGGGACCAAAATATAATACGTCCCTTCGGGCGTATAAAAAGCCCTGTTGACCTTTGACATCCAATTCTGACCTTCACCTTTGAGCTAGGGTTTTGTGCATGACACGTCGTCTCACCATTGGGAACATTTGTGCCAAGTAATATTAAAATCCCTTTATGGATGACAGAGTTATGGACCGGACACGAAATTGTGGACGGACGGACGGAATGACGGTAGAGCGCATCCTATAGTCCCCGAAACTGGTTTTCAACCAGTAGGGGACTAATAATGAATATTTACTTAAAGCGGCATGCCTCCAGATCGTTCGACAACAGAAAAAAATAATTTTTTTAGATATCTTGAAATAAATGCTATATTTCTTCAGAAAGCTTTAAAATTTAATTACTGACAAACGTTATATTACGGAAACACATGAGAATTTGCTGTTTTTACTACTTTTTACGATGAAACTCGAAAAGCGTTTGTCACGCTTTTACTCCAGGTAAACTATCTCGATTATAAATATCTATATTTTGAGGTCATTATTCACTACTTCAGCTATAGCGCTACTGGTTACGACGACGGGAAAATGTCTTTATTGCCGCGGTGGTCCGGGGTTCGATTCCCGACGCGGTCATCTTTTTTTCTTGATTTGGAACTTTTAAAATATTTTAGAAACAAAAATTCATATTCTAATCTTCATAATATGACCAAACTTCAATTTGAAAGAAATATTATTTTTAGCCAAATCTGGAGGCATGTTAGATATGTTAACTTTAACGTCACAGCTAGTAGATTAACTCACAAATGCAGATAAATACTTGATTTGTTTTTTTTATAAAGATCTGAAATACAATCAAAATAGGCTGCAACTTGTATCCATAAAGAGGACATAGAGCTGCTTTAATGTATATTTGAGTAGTATCTAAACAAACCTTTTTGTTTTGTAAAAAAGTAGAAGTAAAAAGCACATTATTATATACTGCTAAGAAAATATTATGAAAATTTTAACGGCGGTAAAATGTATACCAAGTGTTTCCCAGTCAATATTCGTGAACAGCTGATTTCTTAAGGCCGTAATAAGGTTTCGTTTAGTGCCATTTGGTCCTTGATCATTCCGCCAGTTGTATAACATTTGAATTTTCCGTTTACTTGAAGTATCATGGGCTATTCGTATATGGTCAATCATCCTTTTAGTAAGTCCAAGATGAAGTCCAAGTAACTCCCAATTAAATCCTATTGCCCGTGCAATCTTCTCTAGATCCATATCTGAAGGAACGGTATCTAAATCTGGAAGCAATACATACATTTTCGGAATATAAACATAGCATTAGTAGAAGACAATTTTAAACATACAGATTTTAGCATTATCTTGTGCACTGTGCGAGTCAATAATGAAAGACAAGTCTTAATTATTTGATTACACACTTCTAACTAAATGTGTTTTTCATACAGTTTAAATAAAAGTTACTTACCCTCAGCTTCATGATGGTGTTTCTTACGTGTTGAGTGTTCCTCCATTATTGCTTCCTTTGTATGCACTTCTATTTCGTCAAATGCAGGCTGTAATGCTTTATCTAGCTCAGACCATGACATTGTTTCTTGTCTTTCAAATACATTAACAGACTTGTTTGTGATTCTGATCAGTTCCAACTTTTGCTTTATAGCCTCCCTCTTGTGTTCATCTTTTTCAGTTCTTAGTTCATCCTCAATAGCCTTAGCAACGTCATCCAGCACTTTTCGGATATCGCCTATACCAATGACCAAGGTATCATTTTGAAGCTGAAATAAAATCTCTTCTATAATTGCCAAGACATTTATATAATATTGAAACATATTCCTATTTTTGAAACAGAAAACTGAAAGCAAGTTTCAGTTCTATTACAAGAACATTTAGAAATGCTTAAGCATAATATATTGATAAATCAGCAATGGCAGATAAGCTGTTCTGTTCAGAATATGTAAAACTAAAGAATATTGTAATCCATAACAAGTATTTTTGACGTCTGTGATATAGTTTCAGCTAATTAGCTAAGACAGGCTTTACTGGCGTGATATTTCAAATGCCAATAAATTCATTCTTAAAATTTCATTAAAAGGGAACGGTCGTACATTATACGCATCTACTTATATGATTAGTATTTAGTCCCTTTAAGTACAAGAAGTTAAGGGGAGGAATTTAAACGAAGTAAAGTCTACACACATTTTATCAAATAAACCTTTAAACGTGGTACATCAAGTCCAAACAACAGTTAATGAAGTTTTTCATTTTCCGTATATTAAGAAATGAAAAGGCCCATTACATAAAGTTAGATCCCTGACACTTGTTGTTTTACTTCTTTAAAGAATCTACTTGCATTCAATAAAAAAGTATATACATTGTATAAAGGTGACTATTTCTTTATTCAAATATGATATGCATTTTACATGAATCTTGTATTTTCTAGACTGGGATATTTCAACTCTCAGAAACAAAAAAATTGAAACATGTAGCAGCGGAATTCATTTGCACAACAAAGATAGGCACATGAAGCTAATTATGTTATTAATAATAATTTTACGCATGTCGCATGTATTTCTGTAAAATAATTATATTGTCGTCAATGCAATCGTTTTATATTCATATCATTCCTGAGACATGATATATTTAATATATATTCCTGATAATTGTTTCGTTATTTCGTTTTTAAAATAAAATTCTCAATGAAACTAAGACATTTGATATATTCTTTCAACTGGAAAGTCTACAGTTAAATACCTGTGATAATTTCTTTCTAGCATTTTGTGAAGCGGAATTAGAAGCCAAATATCCGGGATCTGACAGAACATTCTGTAAAATGCTAAAGTACTGGTGCAGATCTTCATCTTCCACCTCTAAATGTGAGGAACGTCGGACAGCCTTTCCTACCTCTCTAGCCTGCAAGCAAAAATTTTAAGTAAAAACTTCAGCATTATCATCTCTACATAAACTGACACTACACATGACAAAAAATTCTTGAGAAAAACAATGATTAAAAGAGCATAATTATAAATGGCAGTAATTCTATTTATTAAATAAAGAAATATTCCTCGTTTAACCATCTATCTTCTTACATTTGTAACAACCTTAAAATAAATAAAATAAAACAACTACAAACATTTTCAAAATAAAGTGAAGAAAGGGAAATCGATCAACAACTATTCAAGATAGAGTTGCAGTTAATTTCTTTTAAAGACATCCATCACTGTGACAATACCAATAACAACACTTAAGTTTCTGCAATGAAATTGTCCTTTTTTGTGAAAAGGATATAGACACCCCTCCCCCCCCCCCCCCCCCCCCCCCCCCCCCCCCCCCCCACCAAAAAAAAAAAAACAACAACAAGTCACCATAGTTATGGCTCTCTGCTCTACGCTTCCTTTTATCGCCTCCTACCATTATGAAATGTTTGTTCTCTTTCGCTATTCTTCTAGTAGTTGCAAAGTTTTTGTCCGGATTAGACAATGACTTGCTTGATTTTTCAGTGTGAAATAGAGAAAAGTGGAAACTTCACAGGTCGCTCAACTAGACAAAAACAAAAATGTTGCAGGCTCGGTTTGATTAAGCCTGTTCATGGACGGTAGTGGAAATGCATTCTACCTTCCACGCCCTCTAGCCCCGGGTTGAGCAGAACTCAACATTTACACATGCTAAAAGTACAAAAAGCAATTTAAAAAAGCCGCAGATGTATTCAAACGGCGGTGAACATGGAACCTTCAATGATACACGTGTTGAGGCGTGTAATTCCATGAAGAGCGACGTTTGGTCTTTTGAGTCTTGCGGCGCGACACATCGCCTTAGTATTATTAGGACAATTGTGCAGATTTCTATTACAAAAGCTGTCACAGGAAATAGCGTGCTTACCTATTTCGATGCTGTATAGTGTACATCCAAGGAAGCTGGAACGTCACTGGATTGTTTAATGACACCGATGTGGATGAATATTTTAAGTCTGAGTCAAGTGTATTAACTTACAACAGAGATAGAGGCAAAGTGTATCAAAATATTAATGCAAATGTAATTTAAACTGGACATTATTCATTTGAAATTTCTGCAACAGAGATGCGCCATGTTCATAACAAGTGGCTAACAATACGAAATATGAAATGTAAAATGTTTGACCTCCTAGTGTGGCCTAAAGTTCTTGGTTTTGCGCGCGACACGTTTTGTTGTTATGTTAAATGACTATGCTAGAAATATCAAAATCCCTTGATGGATGGCAGTTTTATGGGTCAATTTTATATGTGACTAACTGTAAGAATGACGTACCAAGAGACCAATGAATGACAAGACTTAAACCTACAGTCCAATTAACTGGTTTACAACAAGTTAGCGACTGCATATATATTATGATATATTATGACAATTTAATTTTCATTTTGAGATCCATTCAGACATACCTGCTTAAAAATATTGTTTCTCTTGCTAAGGTCATCGTGAATCTTTGGTTGAAAGGCTTTATAGTTGATGATAACACTGCTGATTCCATTGAAATCTGCCTCTGCTGCACTCGTCACATCCTTGTAACCGTCAGGCGGCATAAAACATTTAGCAACTTCCCACGGATTGCTGCACCATTGGGTAGCGTCAGTGTTTTTATAGGATGGTCCGTATAATCGATGAGCATTCCGGATTTCATTTTTGAAATTATGACATATCTTGTTAGGGCAGCCAGATGGGAGATACTGCGTTGCATAATTTCTATGGAAACTGCATTTCCCACGTCCTACATTACAAATTCTATTTGTAGGACAAACAACAACATTTTCTGTACAGCAATTAGAACACGTGGTACTAGCAGGAAGTCCGTTGTTGTTGCAAATGTCACTCAAACTTTTCTTCTGGAACTGTTCTATTTCATCATATACAAAAGGCTCAATACCTTCTTTAGTATATAGAATACCTAATCCAGTCTTAATCCAATTCTTGAATTTGGATTCTGATAGTTTATGACTGTATAATTCGGCAGCCATGCTTATCTTAACAGCTCGCTATTGTGCTAAACTTATTCTATAATTAAAGTCAATGTTCTCGATATTGCACAACTTCATCATTTTGTGATTTGCAACTTTGTTAATATCTACACCTCCTCGATCTTAAATCTGGTAAAATATACGTCAGTATAAGTCTATGCTTGAACCTGTCGTTTCCTTGTTTAAAACTATCCATAGTAAAAGATCCTTTATATTGCGTAATCGTGTCTCAAGCGAGCAAGGACCTGCAAAAATAATCAACAAAATATGCTAGTGGTATTCAGTGTGGCTATTATTGATAACAATAATGAATTTCCAAACTATCTTATTTGTTCTTTCGCTACTAAGCTACTACTTCGTACTTCTCATGGGATAGAAGGTTCCACTATGAACCCTAATTCCTAAAACCTTACAATTCGAGCTACTGCTGCTCCTACCAAAACACATAGAGGAGTCTATATTTATATAAAAGAGAATGCAGCTCTGTCTGATGAAATACCAATTAGATTCTGTGCAATGCAGATAAGTTATATTGCCGTAAGTACATTCCTTAGCATTGACTTGCGCACACTTCTCCATATGTCAGGAAGGGTAGCCTTGCGTAGCGACAAAAGCGAGAACAGACTTATAAGGCAATTAACGCATATTGCAACTGGTTGCTAAATCAAGCAATGCGTTCATCATGACGTAAATTTGTCTATAATTAATACGGTTATCGCATTATGGGCGCTGGCGTACACTATTACACTATAACTCCATATTTGCGGATAGCTCTCGCTTAACGTTCTACATAATACCGACATACTTCTTACGTAACATATGAATATCAATTAACTGTGAATGAGTGTGAAAGTCCGTGCAAATTTAGGTAAAAATATGATATGCAAATACTATTAACATCAATGGTCGGGTTAGCTTTATTACAAAATAAATGTTATCTAACATCATAATTGACCTGGAGTAAGTAACACTGTGTTGTTGCGCGGTATGTTGTCACACAGAGTCCGCTCTAGAGGGTCTCAAGGAGATCCCTCGAAGGGTCTATGTGGTCTCTAGGAGACCTCTTAGGGTAGAAAATTATTAGTTGTATATGACCTTCATCTAGCTAAAGTTTACCCCCTTGTTGGCAGACCTGGGTCCAATTACAATTATAATTTAATTAATTATAATCAATTACAGTTTTTCAATAAACTGAAAATAATCAATAATTGAGACAAAAATCAATTATTTTAATTGTAATTAATTAATTAAAATCCAAACAAATGCAAAATAATTGTCAATTAATTTCAGTTACTCTTCAGTTACATGTAGCAAACTGTCACAATCATTTGGCAAATAAATACTGGCAAAAATACAGGTTATTGTGCAGTAGCTGGTATCACCTGGGGGTATAAATTTCACACTTGCTGGTCATCTAAAGGGGTATTAATGTAATCTGGATATGTACCAGAAACTGTTGCTAGACCGTTGATGAATATTAAGCTATTGAATTACAATAGCTAGTAGTATAATTAGCATGAAGGAAGAGAATTTGATGTCATCAGTTATACAGAGTGGGTAAGTAATTAGTGTTCACAAGCTCTGTCTTCAATATAGGGTATAAAACAGACATAGTAGGGCACTAACAGACAGTAACTTTGAAGCATTAATGTTTTTGAAATGCAATAAGGACTTATAAACAAGCTACTGCATCATAAATCTGTGAATGGTGTTCACTGACAGACAGTAAACTTTGAGGTGTTTAGGTTTTTGAAATTCAGTAAGCGCTTATAAATACCCATCATTAATCAGGCTGGGCACATCTCCCAATCGGGGTAAATTACCCTGCTTGGGGTAATTTACCCCAATCGGGAAAAAACTAGAACAATAGAAAAGCACAAAAGAACTTGATATTTCTTTTTTCTTTAAAGTGCTAACATAAATATTTTTGCTAAATCTTTATATCATCATTACAAACATGCCTATGGACCATTTTATCAATTTTGCATTTGTTAAAAAATGGTGAAAATCTGAAATTTTTGCAACAAAAATATGTTAAAAAATTATATTGTCAACCATTTATATCATACGAAGTCGACTACGTGACAATTGTATTAATCTATAATAATAACTGGGAATTGTAAAGATATATTTTCATGTATTTGCTCATTAAATGAAGTAATGCCGGTATGTGTGTTTCTGCCTGTGGCCTCTTATGTAAAATTTTTGTTCTTAGATTGAATTAATGCTGGAATGTGTAATTCTGCAGGCTTGTTTACGTTTTTAGCTCTTTTATTGAATTGATCCTAGAATATGTAATTCGATCGGCTTTTTACTGTCTTTGCTCTTTTATTAAATTAATGCTGGGATGTGTAATTGTCCAGCTTTTTGAGGTCTTTGCTCTTTGAGTTAATACTGGTAGTTTGTACATTCAAGTAATAGTTAAAAGTGCCACTAGTCTTTTACACAATTCCTTGTATTGAGTTTAAAGTGACTGTCTCTTATAATTTAATCCAAATGGCTATATTATATATATTTTATCGTGCTACTATTTAATATGTTATTTTTATATGTGTACATGGATAAGACACTAATGAATAATAATTGCTAGTTATGCGCTTTTACATCTACTACAGTGCTACAGTACTGAGCAGATGACATGAACTATGATGGATGCCATACTTTTCAACATGACTGGAACAGAATTTGCTTATTAATTTTAAATACTTCGGTCCTTTGGAGTGACATGTCATCGGACTTGAGTCTTTTCACATAATTATAACATTTTAGTATATTCGGCTTGCTTTCCCACTTTGATCTACCGATCACTATATTTGTATTACAACTAATGATACAAGAATGATAATGAATGTTATGTATCTATATGTGCACTTTTACGTGTCAGTAAAATGCAAAAACACGAATGAAAAGATAGATATTTACATGAAGTCATTTTTAGAAACAAATTATGTCCGTATAAAGAGTAATTTTTTTCCACGCAGTATTCTTATATCAGACAAATATAACGATTTGTCAGACATACCAAGAATTAAGGTAGCTCTGCACGTTTGATAAACCTGATAGCGTAACGTCATTTTTCCGGAAAACGTAGAATAAAGCCTGGATTCGGTGTACGGAAATGAAAATCATTTTATAATTTATGGCAACATGTGAGTTAATTTATTACAATGGCTCTGTTTCTATCTTTCTAAAGTTAAAATATGATATTAAAACATCTGACACGTTAAATAATTCAAAATAATGTCTTAAAATTAGCGTGAATCATGCGGTTTATTTAAATCATGGTCAAATATCTCCAAAATGAGCACACGGACCTATACATATTATTTCATTACATTATAGGCCACATGTTTATTTACAACTGTAGGAAGTTTAATTAAAATCTATATTGTAGAAAAAATCCTATTCGCAAAAATGTTATGAAGGCTATGATTTTCCCATAGACTCCCCATTATGAAAATTTGCATGAGGTACAATTTTTTCAAATCAGTCTAGCAAAAAATCAAGCACACGACACTATCTTTTTTATTTGCTCAATTGTCTAGGTAAATTCTGAAGTTTTGAAAGATCAGAGTTTAATCAAATTATACATAGTAGAAAACATTTCGATCCAAACGTGCAGAACTACCTTAATTTTATATGACCTTTTATAAATATGCAAAGTTGTAGGTATTATTACACGATTAGACAAACATTTTAAAATCCATTTAAGTTAACAAAAATGTCCTTTTTATAAATAAGGCGAACGATTCTATGGATAATATTTAGCTTAGCCAACGAATAGCTCCATTTCATTGTTATTGCGCACTATGGTATATTTTACAACCCTACTTGATCAAACATTATATTGTAAATTTACATTTTCAATTGATTAAAGCCGTTATTAGTGCGTGGATTAGCAAGTTTATTTTCTATGAAAATGATATTTTAATAAAGTCTATCGATGATCTTGTAGACGCAAACGAGCAAATTTATGGATGAAGCCTGTTATTAAAGGTAATGAAATGTGTCACAACCGTCTCGCCACTAAAAACGATTATAAGACCCATCAAAACCTAGTGACCTACTTTTTACCCGCAAATAATCTTCTTGAAAATTATTTTAATAATATAGGTTTAATACAGCTATACAGACGGATGATTTAAACCCTTCCTGATTTAATGTGTTTCACAACTTTATCTACATTTTTAAAGTAGTGAAAACTGTGAAAAAGTGTTGACATAAACACATCAAGTGATTGCAAGCATGTTTTGCAACCATAGCATGAACATTGAACTGCCGAACTACAACACGAACCCAGGAGATATTGATTTCCATTTCAATGTCATCGAATCACCCGTTTCGCTAAATAAAGTAGTAAGCTTGATAACCGCATATGGAGATATTTTATTTGATCCGAGTGTCATAAAGTAAACCTCTATATTGAAAGATGATATTGTCGGAATTACCGTAAATTATACACGCAAGGTCCAAATGTACTTGTTAAAAGTCGGAGACACGTAAATCTAGCATTAACAAATACTTGAAGATGTAAACATCTTTGTTGAGGTAGTTCTGCACGTTCTGGTCGAAAAATTTTCTACAATGCAGAATTTGATTAAACCCTCATTTTTCGAAGCTTCAGAATATAATTTAAAAATTCGGCAAATAAAAATGATAGGGTCGTGTGCTTGATATTTTGCTAGACTGATTTGAAAAATTTGGACCTCACGCATTTTTTTCATAATGGGATTCTATGGGAAAAATCGCAATTTTCATAACATTTTCGCGAATATAATTTTTCTACACTGTACATTTTGATGAAACTTCTCACAGTCGTAAATAAACATATTGTCTATAGTATGGTGAGAAAATGTAATAGGTCCGTGTGCTTGATTATGAAATATTTGCCCAATATTATAGAGATCTGCACATTACACGCTTATTTTAAGACATAATTTGGAATAATTGAACCTGACAAACGTTTAATTATCATATATTACCTATTGGAAGTCACGTTGCCGTTTTGATAAATTTACTCACAGGTTGCCATTTATTCGTGAAACGATTTTCATTTCCGTATACCGAGTCCAGGCTTTTTCAACGTTACCCGGATAAATTACGTTACGTCGTCGCTTCAAGTTATCAAACGTGTAGGACTACCTTAATATTTGTAAATATATACAACAAACTTTTTAACTGCACACCAGTTTTTCATCTCTACCACACTTTGAAACTGGACACATTGTTAAATGAGTAGATAAATAACTGTCCTTTCCTACTGACCTGGAACTCACGAGTTCATGAACTCGTGAGAACTCCGTACATCTTCGTAAATCGCTTAATAGCAGTATAATTACAAATGTATGCATCTCCTAACTGACATTGCGTCAGTTCTGTGCAGATATAATAATAGCTATGTGGACAAAACGTTCAGTCACCTATCTAGGCGTTCTGGGTCCTTTGTATGGCAATATCATTTTGTTAAAATCGTATTTGAAAAGTTAACATGCGGGGAAATTGCCTCACCTATCATAACTTTTTATGGTTCATTTATTTTCAGTAATACACTAATGATCAGCAATCCTCTATGTACAGGTCAGTAAACCGTCCTGGAAAATGTCTACTATAATCTTTAAAACATCTTATATCTTAAGACAAATTACTTGCAGGAAATTCTAGGACTAGAGAAGATTTCCCTCATTCAACGGACAAGCAACTGTTGACAGAAGACGAAACAGTTGATCATAAAATAATAACTACAAAACTTCAAGTAAAAATAACACAAAAATATTGAAGAAAACATTGTAAGCAGAAAAACAATATAGCTACAATTGCGTTACATTGAATTAAAAATAAGATAGATGAATTCGAACTCGCAGAATCGTGCGTGGCAGTCAGAGAGCTAACCACTACGCCATCGCGTCAGTAATACACGACGTGTACGCTTACGAAAACGCCTATTGGCGTATTGGCGAAAATCTAATGTCAGTTGAACAGTTACGCACAACAAAGATAACTGTGCGTAAATTCATTGTACTGAGAGTCTGACAGGCGCAATAAGGTATTTCCAAATGAGTGCAACTTGGTGCTGGCCGCCATGTGGCAATTAAGGAGTGCCATCTGCAGGTGTAAACAATTTAGTGGCCAACAATACAATCTTCAAGGGATTGAATTATGCTTTTATTCCGACATCAGATATTATTCTGCAAGTATAGATTGGTAGTTTGTCAAAACATGTTTAAGCTCTGCAGTGGGAATTTAGCATGACATTATTGGCGCATTATTTATTGTCACAAACGAGTGCATATATTTCGAAACAAAAGGGTCATTGACCCTAAAGCGCTCACCTGTGTACAAGGCTTTAAGTGTGTTTGTATAAGTACAGAGTTAGGTTTCTTCTATGCTAGCCTATATTATATACTGACATATATCACACACACTTTTGAACCTAAGGCAATAATTTGAACTATTATGGTAGACATTATAAATCTGATATCACAAATCAAATATCAAGGCTATAGCTAGCATTGATTCACAGAAGAAAAGTGACCACACCCCCTGGCAGCCATGTTCTTTGACGAATCGGAGAAAAATTATCAATCTTGGTAGAGGGTCACACAAGAACTATTTGTGCAAAATCATTTTAAAATCGGACCAACAGTTTCACACACATTTTTTTTAAAGTTTCCACCATATACATAATAGTGAAAAATGACCACGCCCTCTAGCGGTCATGTTTTTTGACGAATCAAAATAATTTGAACAATCTTGGAAGAGGGTCACACAAGGACAAGGACCATTTGTGTAATATTATTTTAAAATCAGGCCAGCAGTTTCACTTTCACACAAGAAGATCTTTAAAGATC